>NW_027274294.1:0-114520 GCF_030028105.1 Mobula birostris | reverse complement strand
ACCACTGGCAGGGTGTTCCTCACCTCTATCACCACTACTGGCAGGGTGTTCCACACCTCTATCACCACCACTGGAAGGTGTTCTTTCCCACTATCACCACCACTGGCAGTGTGTTCCACACCTCTATCACCACCACTGGCAGGATGTTCCACGCCTCTATCACCACCACTGGCAGGATGTTCCACGCATCTATCACCACCACTGGCAGGGTGCTCCTCGCCTCTCAGGGTGTTCCTCGCCTCTATCACCACCACTGGCAGGGTGTCCATGCCTCTATCACCACCACTGGCAGGGTATTCCACGCCTCTATCACCACGACTGGCAGGGTGTTCCACACCTTCATCACCACCACTGGAGCGTGTTCCTCGCCTCTATCACCACCACTGGCAGGGTGTTCCACGCATCTATCACCACCACTGGCAGTGTTTTCCTCACCTCTATCACCACCACTGGCATGGTGTTCCTCTCCTCTATCACCACCACTGGCAGGGTGTTTCACGCCTCTATCACCACCACTGGCAGCTGTTCTTTCCTTCTGTCACCACCACTGGCAGGGTGTTCCTCACCTCTATCACCACTACTGGCAGGGTGTTCCACACCTCTATCACCACCTCTGGCAGGTGTTCCACACCTCTATCACCACCACTGGAAAGTATTCTTCTCCTCTATCACCACCACTGGCAGGGTGTTCCACGCCTTTATCACCACCACTGGCAGGGTGTTCCTCGCCTCTATCACCACCACTGGCAGGGTGTTCCACACCTTTATCACCACCACTGGCAGGGTGTTCCTCGCCTCTATCACCACCACTGGCAGGGTGTTCTATGCCTCTATCACCACCACTGGCAGGGTGTTCCACGCATCTATCACCACCACTGGCAGGGCATTCCACTCCTCTATCACCACCACTGGCAGGGTGTTCCACACTTTTATCACCACCACTGGCAGGGTGTTCCTCGCCTCTATCACCACCACTGGCAGGGTGTCCTCACCTCTATCACCACCACTGGCAGGGTGTTCCACGCCCCTATCACCACCACTGGCAGCTTTCTTTCCTTCTTTCACCACCACTGACAGGGTGTTCCTCGCCTCTATCACCACAACTGGCAGTGTTTTCCTCACCTCTATAACCACCACTGGCATGTTGTTCCTCGCCTCTATCACCACCACTGGCAGGGTGTTCCACGCCTCTATCACCACCGCTGGCAGCTGTTCTTTCCTTCTGTCACCACCACTGGCAGGGTGTTCCTCACCTCTATCACCACTACTGGCAGGGTGTTCCACACCTCTATCACCACCTCTGGCAGGTGTTCCACACCTCTATCACCACCACTGGAAAGTATTCTTCCCCTCTATCACCACCACTGGCAGGGTGTTCTACGCCTCTATCACCACCACTGGCAGGGTGTTCCACGCCTCTAGCACCACCACTGGCAGGGTGCTCCTCGCCTCTATCACCACCATTGGCAGGGTGTTCCTCGCCTCTATCACCACCACTGGCAGGGTGTTCCACGCATCTATCACCACCACTGGCAGGGTGTACCTCGCCTCTATCACCACCACTGGCAGGGTGTTCCACGCCTCTATCACCACCACTGGAAGGTGTTCTTTCCCTCTATCACCACCACTGGCAGGGTGTTCCACACCTCTATCACCACTACTGGCAGGATGTTCCACGCCTCTATCACCACCACTGGCAGGATGTTCCACGCATCTATCACCACCACTGGCAGGGTGCTCCTCGCCTCTCAGGGTGTTCCTCGCCTCTATCACCACCACTGGCAGGGTGTTCCACGCCTCTATCACCACCGCTGGCAGCTGTTCTTTCCTTCTGTTACCACCACTGGCAGGGTGTTCCTCACCTCTATCACCACTACTGGCAGGGTGTTCCACACCTCTATCACCACCACTGGAAAGTATTCTTCCCCTCTATCTCCACCACTGGAGGGTGTTTCTCACCTCTATCAACACCACGGGCAGGGTGTTCCACGCCTCTATCACCACCACTGACAGGGTTTTCCTTGCCTCTATCACCACCACTGGCAGGGTGTTCCACTCCTCTATCACCACCACTGGCAGGGTGTCCCTCGCCTCTATCACCACCACTGGCAGGGTGTTCTATGCCTCTATCACCACCACTGGCAGGGTGTTGCACGCCTCTATCACCACCACTGGCAGGGTGTTCCACGCCTCTATCGCCACCACTGGCAGTGTTTTCCTCACCTCTATCACCACCACTGGCATGGTGTTCCTCGCCTCTATCACCACCACTGGCAGGGTGTTCCACGCCTCTATCACCACCACTGGCAGCTGTACTTTCCTTCTGTCACCACCACTGGCAGGGTGTTCCTCACCTCTATCACCACTACTGGCAGGGTGTTCCACACCTCTATCACCACCACTGGAAGGTGTTCTTTCCCACTATCACCACCACTGGCAGGGTGTTCCGCACCTCTATCACCACCACTGGCAGGATGTTCCACGCCTCTATCACCACCACTGGCAGGACGTTCCACGCATCTATCACCACCACTGGCAGGGTGCTCCTCGCCTCTCAGGGTGTTCCTCGCCTCTATCACCACCACTGGCAGGGTGTCCATGCCTCTATCACCACCACTGGCAGGGTATTCCACGCCTCTATCACCACGACTGGCAGGGTGTTCCACACCTTTATCACCACCACTGGCAGGGTATTCCACGCCTCTATCACCACCACTGGCAGGGTATTCCACGCCTCTATCACCACGACTGGCAGGGTGTTCCACACCTCTATCACCACCTCTGGCAGGTGTTCCACACCTCTATCACGACCACTGGAAAGTATTCTTCTCCTCTATCACCACCACTGGCAGGGTGTTCCACGCCTTTATCACCACCACTGGCAGGGTGTTCCTCGCCTCTATCACCACCACTGGCAGGGTGTTCCACACCTTTATCACCACCACTGGCAGGGCGTTCCTCGCCTCTATCACCACCACTGGCAGGGTGTTCTATGCCTCTATCACCACCACTGGCAGGGTGTTCCACGCCTCTATCGCCACCACTGGCAGTGTTTTCCTCACCTCTATCACCACCACTGGCATGGTGTTCCTCGCCTCTATCACCACCACTGGCATGGTGTTCCACGCCTCTATCACCACCACTGGCAGCTGTACTTTCCTTCTGTCACCACCACTGGCAGGGTGTTCCTCACCTCTATCACCACTACTGGCAGGGTGTTCCACACCTCTATCACCACCACTGGAAGGTGTTCTTTCCCACTATCACCACCACTGGCAGGGTGTTCCACACCTCTATCACCACCACTGGCAGGATGTTCCACACCTCTATCACCACCACTGGCAGGATGTTCCACGCATCTATCACCACCACTGGCAGGGTGCTCCTCGCCTCTCAGGGTGTTCCTCGCCTCTATCACCACCACTGGCAGGGTGTCCATGCCTCTATCACCACCACTGGCAGGGTATTCCACGCCTCTATCACCGCGACTGGCAGGGTGTTCCACACCTTTATCACCACCACTGGAGCGTGTTCCTCGCCTCTATCACCACCACTGGCAGGGTGTTCCACGCATCTATCACCACCACTGGCAGTGTTTTCCTCACCTCTATCACCACCACTGGCAGGGTGTTCCACGCCTCTATCACCACCACTGGCAGCTGTTCTTTCCTTCTGTCACCACCACTGGCAGGGTGTTCCTCACCTCTATCACCACTACTGGCAGGGTGTTCCACACCTCTATCACCACCTCTGGCAGGTGTTCCACACCTCTATCACGACCACTGGAAAGTATTCTTCTCCTCTATCACCAGCACTGGCAGGGTGTTCCACGCCTTTATCACCACCACTGGCAGGGTGTTCCTCGCCTCTATCACCACCACTGGCAGGGTGTTCCACACCTTTATTACCACCACTGGCAGGGTGTTCCTCGCCTCTATCACCACCACTGGCAGGGTGTTCTATGCCTCTATCACCACCACTGGCAGGGTGTTGCACGCCTCTATCACCACCACTGGCAGGGTGTTCCACGCCTCTATCACCACTACTGGAAGGTGTTCTTTCCCTCTATCACCACCACTGGCAGGGTGTTCCACACCGCTATCACCACTACTGGCAGGATGTTCCACGCCTCTATCACCACCACTGGCAGTGTTTTCCTCACCTCTATCACCACCACTGGCATGGTGTTCCTCGCCTCTATCACCACCACTGGCAGGGTGTTCCACGCCTCTATCACCACCACTGGCAGCTGTTCTTTCCTTCTGTCACCACCACTGGCAGGGTGTTCCTCACCTCTATCACCACTACTGGGAGGGTGTTCCACGCCTCTATCACCACCGCTGGCAGCTGTTCTTTCCCTCTGTCACCACCACTGGCAGGGTGTTCCTCACCTCTATCACCACTACTGGGAGGGTGTTCCACACCTCTATCACCACCCCTGGCTGGTGTTCCACACCTCTATCACCACCACTGGAAAGTATTCTTCCCCTCTATCACCACCACTGGAGGGTGTTTCTCACCTCTATCAACACCACGGGCAGGGTGTTCCACGCCTCTATCACCACCACTGACAGGGTTTTCCTTGCCTCTATCACCACCACAGGCAGGGTGTTCCACTCCTCTATCACCACCACTGGCAGGGTGTCCCTCGCCTCTATCACCACCACTGGCAGGGTGTTCTATGCCTCTATCACCACCACTGGCAGGGTGTTGCACGCCTCTATCACCACCACTGGCAGGGTGTTCCACGCCTCTATCGCCACCACTGGCAGTGTTTTCCTCACCTCTATCACCACCACTGGCATGGTGTTCCTCGCCTCTATCACCACCACTGGCAGGATGTTCCACGCCTCTATCACCACCACTGACAGCTGTACTTTCCTTCTGTCACCACCACTGGCAGGGTGTTTCTCACCTCTATCACCACTACTGGCAGGGTGTTCCACACTTTTATCACCACCACTGGCAGGGTGTTCCTCGCCTCTATCACCACCACTGGCAGGGTGTCCTCACCTCTATCACCACCACTGGCAGGGTGTTGCTCGCCTGTATCACCACCACTGGCAGGGTGTTCCACGCCCCTATCACCACCACTGGCAGCTTTCTTTCCTTCTTTCACCACCACTGACAGGGTGTTCCTCGCCTCTATCACCACCACTGGCAGTGTTTTCCTCACCTCTATAACCGCCACTGGCATGTTGTTCCTCGCCTCTATCACCACCACTGGCAGGGTGTTCCACGCCTCTATCACCACCACTGGCAGGGTGCTCCTCGCCTCTCAGGGTGTTCCTCGCCTCTATCACCACCACTGGCAGGGTGTTCCACGCCTCTATCACCACCGCTGGCAGCTGTTCTTTCCTTCTGTTACCACCACTGGCAGGGTGTTCCTCACCTCTATCACCACTACTGGCAGGGTGTTCCACATCTCTATCACCACCACTGGAAAGTATTCTTCCCCTCTATCTCCACCACTGGAGGGTGTTTCTCACCTCTATCAACACCACGGGCAGGGTGTTCCACGCCTCTATCACCACCACTGACAGGGTTTTCCTTGCCTCTATCACCACCACTGGCAGGGTGTTCCACTCCTCTATCACCACCACTGGCAGGGTGTCCCTCGCCTCTATCACCACCACTGGCAGGGTGTTCTATGCCTCTATCACCACCACTGGCAGGGTGTTGCACGCCTCTATCACCACCACTGGCAGGGTGTTCCACGCCTCTATCGCCACCACTGGCAGTGTTTTCCTCACCTCTATCACCACCACTGGCATGGTGTTCCTCGCCTCTATCACCACCACCGGCAGGGTGTTCCACGCCTCTATCACCACCACTGGCAGCTGTACTTTCCTTCTGTCGCCACCACTGGCAGGGTGTTCCTCACCTCTATCACCACTACTGGCAGGGTGTTCCACACCTCTATCACCACCACTGGAAGGTGTTCTTTCCCACTATCACCACCACTGGCAGGGTGTTCCACACCTCTATCACCACCACTGGCAGGATGTTCCACGCCTCTATCACCACCACTGGCAGGATGTTCCACGCATCTATCACCACCACTGGCAGGGTGCTCCTCGCCTCTCAGGGTGTTCCTCGCCTCTATCACCACCACTGGCAGGGTGTCCATGCCTCTATCACCACCACTGGCAGGGTATTCCACGCCTCTATCACCACGACTGGCAGGGTGTTCCACACCTTTATCACCACCACTGGAGCGTGTTCCTCGCCTCTATCACCACCACTGGCAGGGTGTTCCACGCATCTATCACCACCACTGGCAGTGTTTTCCTCACCTCTATCACCACCACTGGCATGGTGTTCCTCTCCTCTATCACCACCACTGGCAGGGTGTTCCACGCCTCTATCACCACCACTGGCAGCTGTTCTTTCCTTCTGTCACCACCACTGGCAGGGTGTTCCTCACCTCTATCACCACTACTGGCAGGGTGTTCCACACCTCTATCACCACCTCTGGCAGGTGTTCCACACCTCTATCACCACCACTGGAAAGTATTCTTCTCCTCTATCACCACCACTGGCAGGGTGTTCCACACCTTTATCACCACCACTGGAGCGTGTTCCTCGCCTCTATCACCACCACTGGCAGGGTGTTCCACGCATCTATCACCACCACTGGCAGTGTTTTCCTCACCTCTATCACCACCACTGGCATGGTGTTCCTCTCCTCTATCACCACCACTGGCAGGGTGTTCCACGCCTCTATCACCACCACTGGCAGCTGTTCTTTCCTTCTGTCACCACCACTGGCAGGGTGTTCCTCACCTCTATCACCACTACTGGCAGGGTGTTCCACACCTCTATCACCACCTCTGGCAGGTGTTCCACACCTCTATCACGACCACTGGAAAGTATTCTTCTCCTCGATCACCACCACTGGCAGGGTGTTCCACGCCTTTATCACCACCACTGGCAGGGTGTTCCTCGCCTCCATCACCACCACTGGCAGGGTGTTCCACACCTTTATCAGCACCACTGGCAGGGTGTTCCTCGCCTCTATCACCACCACTGGCAGGGTGTTCTATGCCTCTATCACCACCACTGGCAGGGTGTTGCACGCCTCTATCACCACCACTGGCAGGGTGTTCCACGCCTCTATCACCACTACTGGAAGGTGTTCTTTCCCTCTATCACCACCACTGGCAGGGTGTTCCACACCGCTATCACCACTACTGGCAGGATGTTCCACGCCTCTATCACCACCACTGGCAGTGTTTTCCTCACCTCTATCACCACCACTGGCATGGTGTTCCTCGCCTCTATCACCACCACTGGCAGGGTGTTCCACGCCTCTATCACCACCACTGGCAGTGTTTTCCTCACCTCTATCACCACCACTGGCATGGTGTTCCTCGCCTCTATCACCACCACTGGCAGGGTGTTCCACGCCTCTATCACCACCGCTGGCAGCTGTTCTTTCCTTCTGTCACCACCACTGGCAGGGTGTTCCTCACCTCTATCACCACTACTGGGAGGGTGTTCCACACCTCTATCACCACCCCTGGCAGGTGTTCCACACCTCTATCACCACCACTGGAAAGTATTCTTCCCCTCTATCACCACCACTGGAGGGTGTTTCTCACCTCTATCAACACCACGGGCAGGGTGTTCCACGCCTCTATCACCACCACTGACAGGGTTTTCCTTGCCTCTATCACCACCACTGGCAGGGTGTTCTATGCCTCTATCACCACCACTGGCAGGGTGTTGCACGCCTCTATCACCACCACTGGCAGGGTGTTCCACGCCTCTATCGCCACCACTGGCAGTGTTTTCCTCACCTCTATCACCACCACTGGCATGGTGTTCCTCGCCTCTATCACCACCACTGGCAGGATGTTCCACGCCTCTATCACCACCACTGGCAGCTGTACTTTCCTTCTGTCACCACCACTGGCAGGGTGTTTCTCACCTCTATCACCACCACTGGAAGGTGTTCTTTCCCACTATCACCACCACTGGCAGTGTGTTCCACACCTCTATCACCACCACTGGCAGGATGTTCCACGCCTCTATCACCACCACTGGCAGGATGTTCCACGCATCTATCACCACCACTGGCAGGGTGCTCCTCGCCTCTCAGGGTGTTCCTCGCCTCTATCACCACCACTGGCAGGGTGTCCATGCCTCTATCACCACCACTGGCAGGGTATTCCACGCCTCTATCACCACGACTGGCAGGGTGTTCCACACCTTTATCACCACCACTGGAGCGTGTTCCTCGCCTCTATCACCACCACTGGCAGGGTGTTCCACGCATCTATCACCACCACTGGCAGTGTTTTCCTCACCTCTATCACCACCACTGGCATGGTGTTCCTCTCCTCTATCACCACCACTGGCAGGGTGTTCCACGCCTCTATCACCACCACTGGCAGCTGTTCTTTCCTTCTGTCACCACCACTGGCAGGGTGTTCCTCACCTCTATCACCACTACTGGCAGGGTGTTCCACACCTCTATCACCACCTCTGGCAGGTGTTCCACACCTCTATCACCACCACTGGAAAGTATTCTTCTCCTCTATCACCACCACTGGCAGGGTGTTCCACACCTTTATCACCACCACTGGAGCGTGTTCCTCGCCTCTATCACCACCACTGGCAGGGTGTTCCACGCATCTATCACCACCACTGGCAGTGTTTTCCTCACCTCTATCACCACCACTGGCATGGTGTTCCTCTCCTCTATCACCACCACTGGCAGGGTGTTCCACGCCTCTATCACCACCACTGGCAGCTGTTCTTTCCTTCTGTCACCACCACTGGCAGGGTGTTCCTCACCTCTATCACCACTACTGGCAGGGTGTTCCACACCTCTATCACCACCTCTGGCAGGTGTTCCACACCTCTATCACGACCACTGGAAAGTATTCTTCTCCTCGATCACCACCACTGGCAGGGTGTTCCACGCCTTTATCACCACCACTGGCAGGGTGTTCCTCGCCTCTATCACCACCACTGGCAGGGTGTTCCACACCTTTATCAGCACCACTGGCAGGGTGTTCCTCGCCTCTATCACCACCACTGGCAGGGTGTTCTATGCCTCTATCACCACCACTGGCAGGGTGTTGCACGCCTCTATCACCACCACTGGCAGGGTGTTCCACGCCTCTATCACCACTACTGGAAGGTGTTCTTTCCCTCTATCACCACCACTGGCAGGGTGTTCCACACCGCTATCACCACTACTGGCAGGATGTTCCACGCCTCTATCACCACCACTGGCAGTGTTTTCCTCACCTCTATCACCACCACTGGCATGGTGTTCCTCGCCTCTATCACCACCACTGGCAGGGTGTTCCACGCCTCTATCACCACCACTGGCAGTGTTTTCCTCACCTCTATCACCACCACTGGCATGGTGTTCCTCGCCTCTATCACCACCACTGGCAGGGTGTTCCACGCCTCTATCACCACCGCTGGCAGCTGTTCTTTCCTTCTGTCACCACCACTGGCAGGGTGTTCCTCACCTCTATCACCACTACTGGGAGGGTGTTCCACACCTCTATCACCACCCCTGGCAGGTGTTCCACACCTCTATCACCACCACTGGAAAGTATTCTTCCCCTCTATCACCACCACTGGAGGGTGTTTCTCACCTCTATCAACACCACGGGCAGGGTGTTCCACGCCTCTATCACCACCACTGACAGGGTTTTCCTTGCCTCTATCACCACCACTGGCAGGGTGTTCTATGCCTCTATCACCACCACTGGCAGGGTGTTGCACGCCTCTATCACCACCACTGGCAGGGTGTTCCACGCCTCTATCGCCACCACTGGCAGTGTTTTCCTCACCTCTATCACCACCACTGGCATGGTGTTCCTCGCCTCTATCACCACCACTGGCAGGATGTTCCACGCCTCTATCACCACCACTGGCAGCTGTACTTTCCTTCTGTCACCACCACTGGCAGGGTGTTTCTCACCTCTATCACCACCACTGGAAGGTGTTCTTTCCCACTATCACCACCACTGGCAGTGTGTTCCACACCTCTATCACCACCACTGGCAGGATGTTCCACGCCTCTATCACCACCACTGGCAGGATGTTCCACGCATCTATCACCACCACTGGCAGGGTGCTCCTCGCCTCTCAGGGTGTTCCTCGCCTCTATCACCACCACTGGCAGGGTGTCCATGCCTCTATCACCACCACTGGCAGGGTATTCCACGCCTCTATCACCACGACTGGCAGGGTGTTCCACACCTTTATCACCACCACTGGAGCGTGTTCCTCGCCTCTATCACCACCACTGGCAGGGTGTTCCACGCATCTATCACCACCACTGGCAGTGTTTTCCTCACCTCTATCACCACCACTGGCATGGTGTTCCTCTCCTCTATCACCACCACTGGCAGGGTGTTCCACGCCTCTATCACCACCACTGGCAGCTGTTCTTTCCTTCTGTCACCAGCACTGGCAGGGTGTTCCTCACCTGTATCACCACTACTGGCAGGGTGTTCCACACCTCTATCACCACCTCTGGCAGGTGTTCCACACCTCTATCACCACCACTGGAAAGTATTCTTCTCCTCTATCACCACCACTGGCAGGGTGTTCCACGCCTTTATCACCACCACTGGCAGGGTGTTCCTCACCTCTATCACCACCACTGGCAGGGTGTTCCACACCTTTATCACCACCACTGGCAGGGTGTTCCTCGCCTCTATCACCACCACTGGCAGGGTGTTCTATGCCTCTATCACCACCACTGGCAGGGTGTTGCACGCCTCTATCACCACCACTGGCAGGGTGTTCCACGCCTCTATCACCACCACTGGCAGTGTTTTCCTCACCTCTATACCACCACTGGCATGGTGTTCCTCGCCTCTATCACCACCACTGGCAGGGTGTTCCACGCCTCTATCAGCACCACTGGCAGTGTTTCCTCACCTCTATCACCACCACTGGCATGGTGTTCCTCGCCTCTATCACCACCACTGGCAGGGTGTTCCACGCCTCTATCACCACCACTGGCAGCTGTTCTTTCCTTCTGTCACCACCACTGGCAGGGTGTTCCTCACCTCTATCACCACTACTGGCAGGGTGTTCCACACCTCTATCACCACCTCTGGCAGGTGTTCCACACCTCTATCACCACCACTGGAAAGTATTCTTCCCCTCTATCACCAGGACTGGCAGGGTGTTCTACGCCTCTATCACCACCACTGGCAGGGTGTTCCACGCCTCTATCACCACCACTGGAAGGTGTTCTTTCCCTCTATCACCACCACTGGCAGGGTGTTCCACACCTCTATCACCACTACTGGCAGGATGTTCCACTCATCTATCACCACCACTGGCAGGGTGCTCCTCGCCTCTCAGGGTGTTCCTCGCCTCTATCACCACCACTGGCAGGGTGTTCCATGCCTCTATCACCACCACTGGCAGGGTATTCCATGCCTCTATCACCACCACTGGCAGGGTGTTCCACGCATCTATCACCACCACTGGCAGGGCATTCCACTCCTCTATCACCACCACTGGCAGGGTGTTCCTCGCCTCTATCACCACCACTGGCAGGGTGTCCTCACCTCTATCACCACCACTGGCAGGGTGTTGCTCGCCTGTATCACCACCACTGGCAGGGTGTTCCACGCCCCTATCACCACCACTGGCAGCTTTCTTTCCTTCTTTCACCACCACTGACAGGGTGTTCCTCGCCTCTATCACCACCACTGGCAGTGTTTTCCTCACCTCTATAACCACCACTGGCATGTTGTTCCTCGCCTCTATCACCACCACTGGCAGGATGTTCCACGCATCTATCACCACCACTGGCAGGGTGCTCCTCGCCTCTCAGGGTGTTCCTCGCCTCTATCACCACCACTGGCAGGGTGTCCATGCCTCTATCACCACCACTGGCAGGGTATTCCACGCCTCTATCACCACGACTGGCAGGGTGTTCCACACCTCTATCACCACCCCTGGCAGGTGTTCCACACCTCTATCACCACCACTGGAAAGTATTCTTCCCCTCTATCACCACCACTGGCAGTGTTTTCCTCACCTCTATCACCACCACTGGCATGGTGTTCCTCGCCTCTATCACCACCACTGGCAGCTGTTCTTTCCTTCTGTCACCACCACTGGCAGGGTGTTCCTCACCTCTATCACCACTACTGGCAGGGTGTTCCACACCTCTATCACCACCTCTGGCAGGTGTTCCACACCTCTATCACCACCACTGGCAGGGTGTTCCACACCTTTATCACCACCACTGGCAGGGTGTTCCTCGCCTCTATCACCACCACTGGCAGGGTGTTCTATGCCTCTATCACCACCACTGGCAGGGTGTTGCACGCCTCTATCACCACCACTGGCAGGGTGTTCCACACCTCTATCACCACTACTGGAAGGTGTTCTTTCCCTCTATCAGCACCACTGGCAGGGTGTTCCACACCGCTATCACCACTACTGGCAGGATGTTCCACGCCTCTATCACCACCACTGGCAGTGTTTTCCTCACCTCTATCACCACCACTGGCATGGTGTTCCTCGCCTCTATCACCACCACTGGCAGGGTGTTCCACGCCTCTATCACCACCACTGGCAGTGTTTTCCTCACCTCTATCACCACCACTGGCATGGTGTTCCTCGCCTCTATCACCACCACTGGCAGGGTGTTCCACGCCTCTATCACCACCGCTGGCAGCTGTTCTTTCCTTCTGTCACCACCACTGGCAGGGAGTTCCTCACCTCTATCACCACTACTGGCAGGGTGTTCCACACCTCTATCACCACCCCTGGCAGGTGTTCCACACCTCTATCACCACCACTGGAAAGTATTCTTCCCCTCTATCACCACCACTGGAGGGTGTTTCTCACCTCTATCAACACCACGGGCAGGGTGTTCGACGCCTCTATCACCACCACTGACAGGGTTTTCCTTGCCTCTATCACCACCACTGGCAGGGTGTTCCACTCCTCTATCACCACCACTGGCAGGGTGTCCCTCGCCTCTATCACCACCACTGGCAGGGTGTTCTATGCCTCTATCACCACCACTGGCAGGGTGTTGCACGCCTCTATCACCACCACTGGCAGGGTGTTCCACGCCTCTATCGCCACCACTGGCAGTGTTTTCCTCACCTCTATCACCACCACTGGCATGGTGTTCCTCGCCTCTATCACCACCACTGGCAGGATGTTCCACGCCTCTATCACCACCACTGGCAGCTGTACTTTCCTTCTGTCACCACCACTGGCAGGGTGTTCCTCACCTCTATCACCACTACTGGCAGGGTGTTCCACACCTCTATCACCACCACTGGAAGGTGTTCTTTCCCACTATCACCACCACTGGCAGTGTGTTCCACACCTCTATCACCACCACTGGCAGGATGTTCCACGCCTCTATCACCACCACTGGCAGGATGTTCCACGCATCTATCACCACCACTGGCAGGGTGCTCCTCGCCTCTCAGGGTGTTCCTCGCCTCTATCACCACCACTGGCAGGGTGTCCATGCCTCTATCACCACCACTGGCAGGGTATTCCACGCCTCTATCACCACGACTGGCAGGGTGTTCCACACCTTCATCACCACCACTGGAGCGTGTTCCTCGCCTCTATCACCACCACTGGCAGGGTGTTCCACGCATCTATCACCACCACTGGAAAGTATTCTTCTCCTCTATCACCACCACTGGCAGGGTGTTCCACGCCTTTATCACCACCACTGGCAGGGTGTTCCTCGCCTCTATCACCACCACTGGCAGGGTGTTCCACACCTTTATCACCACCACTGGCAGGGTGTTCCTCGCCTCTATCACCACCACTGGCAGGGTGTTCTATGCCTCTATCACCACCACTGGCAGGGTGTTGCACGCCTCTATCACCACCACTGGCAGGGTGTTCCACGCCTCTATCACCACCACTGGCAGTGTTTTCCTCACCTCTATACCACCACTGGCATGGTGTTCCTCGCCTCTATCACCACCACTGGCAGAGTGTTCCACGCCTCTATCACCACCACTGGCAGTGTTTCCTCACCTCTATCACCACCACTGGCATGGTGTTCCTCGCCTCTATCACCACCTCTGGCAGGTGTTCCACACCTCTATCACCACCACTGGAAAGTATTCTTCCCCTCTATCACCACGACTGGCAGGGTGTTCTACGCCTCTATCACCACCACTGGCAGGGTGTTCCACGCCTCTATCACCAGCACTGGAAGGTGTTCTTTCCCTCTATCACCACCACTGGCAGGGTGTTCCACACCTCTATCACCACTACTGGCAGGATGTTCCACGCCTCTATCACCACCACTGGCAGGATGTTCCACTCATCTATCACCACCACTGGCAGGGTGCTCCTCGCCTCTCAGGGTGTTCCTCGCCTCTATCACCACCACTGGCAGGGTGTTCCATGCCTCTATCACCACCACTGGCAGGGTATTCCATGCCTCTATCACCACCACTGGCAGGGTGTTCCACGCATCTATCACCACCACTGGCAGGGTGTCCTCACCTCTATCACCACCACTGGCAGGGTGTTCCACGCCCCTATCACCACCACTGGCAGCTTTCTTTCCTTCTTTCACCACCACTGACAGGGTGTTCCTCGCCTCTATCACCACAACTGGCAGTGTTTTCCTCACCTCTATAACCACCACTGGCATGTTGTTCCTCGCCTCTATCACCACCACTGGCAGGGTGTTCCACGCCTCTATCACCACCGCTGGCAGCTGTTCTTTCCTTCTGTCACCACCACTGGCAGGGTGTTCCTCACCTCTATCACCACTACTGGCAGGGTGTTCCACACCTCTATCACCACCTCTGGCAGGTGTTCCACACCTCTATCACCACCACTGGAAAGTATTCTTCCCCTCTATCACCACCACTGGCAGGGTGTTCTACGCCTCTATCACCACCACTGGCAGGGTGTTCCACGCCTCTAGCACCACCACTGGCAGGGTGCTCCTCGCCTCTATCACCACCATTGGCAGGGTGTTCCTCGCCTCTATCACCACCACTGGCAGGGTGTTCCACGCATCTATCACCACCACTGGCAGGGTGTACCTCGCCTCTATCACCACCACTGGCAGGGTGTTCCACGCCTCTATCACCACCACTGGAAGGTGTTCTTTCCCTCTATCACCACCACTGGCAGGGTGTTCCACACCTCTATCACCACTACTGGCAGGATGTTCCACGCCTCTATCACCACCACTGGCAGGATGTTCCACGCATCTATCACCACCACTGGCAGGGTGCTCCTCGCCTCTCAGGGTGTTCCTCGCCTCTATCACCACCACTGGCAGGGTGTTCCACGCCTCTATCACCACCGCTGGCAGCTGTTCTTTCCTTCTGTTACCACCACTGGCAGGGTGTTCCTCACCTCTATCACCACTACTGGCAGGGTGTTCCACACCTCTATCACCACCACTGGAAAGTATTCTTCCCCTCTATCTCCACCACTGGAGGGTGTTTCTCACCTCTATCAACACCACGGGCAGGGTGTTCCACGCCTCTATCACCACCACTGACAGGGTTTTCCTTGCCTCTATCACCACCACTGGCAGGGTGTTCCACTCCTCTATCACCACCACTGGCAGGGTGTCCCTCGCCTCTATCACCACCACTGGCAGGGTGTTCTATGCCTCTATCACCACCACTGGCAGGGTGTTGCACGCCTCTATCACCACCACTGGCAGGGTGTTCCACGCCTCTATCGCCACCACTGGCAGTGTTTTCCTCACCTCTATCACCACCACTGGCATGGTGTTCCTCGCCTCTATCACCACCACTGGCAGGGTGTTCCACGCCTCTATCACCACCACTGGCAGCTGTACTTTCCTTCTGTCACCACCACTGGCAGGGTGTTCCTCACCTCTATCACCACTACTGGCAGGGTGTTCCACACCTCTATCACCACCACTGGAAGGTGTTCTTTCCCACTATCACCACCACTGGCAGGGTGTTCCGCACCTCTATCACCACCACTGGCAGGATGTTCCACGCCTCTATCACCACCACTGGCAGGACGTTCCACGCATCTATCACCACCACTGGCAGGGTGCTCCTCGCCTCTCAGGGTGTTCCTCGCCTCTATCACCACCACTGGCAGGGTGTCCATGCCTCTATCACCACCACTGGCAGGGTATTCCACGCCTCTATCACCACGACTGGCAGGGTGTTCCACACCTTTATCACCACCACTGGCAGGGTATTCCACGCCTCTATCACCACCACTGGCAGGGTATTCCACGCCTCTATCACCACGACTGGCAGGGTGTTCCACACCTCTATCACCACCTCTGGCAGGTGTTCCACACCTCTATCACGACCACTGGAAAGTATTCTTCTCCTCTATCACCACCACTGGCAGGGTGTTCCACGCCTTTATCACCACCACTGGCAGGGTGTTCCTCGCCTCTATCACCACCACTGGCAGGGTGTTCCACACCTTTATCACCACCACTGGCAGGGTGTTCCTCGCCTCTATCACCACCACTGGCAGGGTGTTCTATGCCTCTATCACCACCACTGGCAGGGTGTTCCACGCCTCTATCGCCACCACTGGCAGTGTTTTCCTCACCTCTATCACCACCACTGGCATGGTGTTCCTCGCCTCTATCACCACCACTGGCATGGTGTTCCACGCCTCTATCACCACCACTGGCAGCTGTACTTTCCTTCTGTCACCACCACTGGCAGGGTGTTCCTCACCTCTATCACCACTACTGGCAGGGTGTTCCACACCTCTATCACCACCACTGGAAGGTGTTCTTTCCCACTATCACCACCACTGGCAGGGTGTTCCACACCTCTATCACCACCACTGGCAGGATGTTCCACGCCTCTATCACCACCACTGGCAGGATGTTCCACGCATCTATCACCACCACTGGCAGGGTGCTCCTCGCCTCTCAGGGTGTTCCTCGCCTCTATCACCACCACTGGCAGGGTGTCCATGCCTCTATCACCACCACTGGCAGGGTATTCCACGCCTCTATCACCACGACTGGCAGGGTGTTCCACACCTTTATCACCACCACTGGAGCGTGTTCCTCGCCTCTATCACCACCACTGGCAGGGTGTTCCACGCATCTATCACCACCACTGGCAGTGTTTTCCTCACCTCTATCACCACCACTGGCATGGTGTTCCTCTCCTCTATCACCACCACTGGCAGGGTGTTCCACGCCTCTATCACCACCACTGGCAGCTGTTCTTTCCTTCTGTCACCAGCACTGGCAGGGTGTTCCTCACCTGTATCACCACTACTGGCAGGGTGTTCCACACCTCTATCACCACCTCTGGCAGGTGTTCCACACCTCTATCACCACCACTGGAAAGTATTCTTCTCCTCTATCACCACCACTGGCAGGGTGTTCCACGCCTTTATCACCACCACTGGCAGGGTGTTCCTCACCTCTATCACCACCACTGGCAGGGTGTTCCACACCTTTATCACCACCACTGGCAGGGTGTTCCTCGCCTCTATCACCACCACTGGCAGGGTGTTCTATGCCTCTATCACCACCACTGGCAGGGTGTTGCACGCCTCTATCACCACCACTGGCAGGGTGTTCCACGCCTCTATCACCACCACTGGCAGTGTTTTCCTCACCTCTATACCACCACTGGCATGGTGTTCCTCGCCTCTATCACCACCACTGGCAGGGTGTTCCACGCCTCTATCAGCACCACTGGCAGTGTTTCCTCACCTCTATCACCACCACTGGCATGGTGTTCCTCGCCTCTATCACCACCACTGGCAGGGTGTTCCACGCCTCTATCACCACCACTGGCAGCTGTTCTTTCCTTCTGTCACCACCACTGGCAGGGTGTTCCTCACCTCTATCACCACTACTGGCAGGGTGTTCCACACCTCTATCACCACCTCTGGCAGGTGTTCCACACCTCTATCACCACCACTGGAAAGTATTCTTCCCCTCTATCACCAGGACTGGCAGGGTGTTCTACGCCTCTATCACCACCACTGGCAGGGTGTTCCACGCCTCTATCACCACCACTGGAAGGTGTTCTTTCCCTCTATCACCACCACTGGCAGGGTGTTCCACACCTCTATCACCACTACTGGCAGGATGTTCCACTCATCTATCACCACCACTGGCAGGGTGCTCCTCGCCTCTCAGGGTGTTCCTCGCCTCTATCACCACCACTGGCAGGGTGTTCCATGCCTCTATCACCACCACTGGCAGGGTATTCCATGCCTCTATCACCACCACTGGCAGGGTGTTCCACGCATCTATCACCACCACTGGCAGGGCATTCCACTCCTCTATCACCACCACTGGCAGGGTGTTCCTCGCCTCTATCACCACCACTGGCAGGGTGTCCTCACCTCTATCACCACCACTGGCAGGGTGTTGCTCGCCTGTATCACCACCACTGGCAGGGTGTTCCACGCCCCTATCACCACCACTGGCAGCTTTCTTTCCTTCTTTCACCACCACTGACAGGGTGTTCCTCGCCTCTATCACCACCACTGGCAGTGTTTTCCTCACCTCTATAACCACCACTGGCATGTTGTTCCT
This sequence comes from Mobula birostris, assembly GCF_030028105.1. NCBI lineage: Eukaryota > Metazoa > Chordata > Chondrichthyes > Myliobatiformes > Myliobatidae > Mobula > Mobula birostris. The sequence goes on along the minus strand of NW_027274294.1, from coordinate 95,988 downwards.
CGCCTCTATCACCACCACTGGCAGGATGTTCCACGCATCTATCACCACCACTGGCAGGGTGCTCCTCGCCTCTCAGGGTGTTCCTCGCCTCTATCACCACCACTGGCAGGGTGTCCATGCCTCTATCACCACCACTGGCAGGGTATTCCACGCCTCTATCACCACGACTGGCAGGGTGTTCCACACCTCTATCACCACCCCTGGCAGGTGTTCCACACCTCTATCACCACCACTGGAAAGTATTCTTCCCCTCTATCACCACCACTGGCAGTGTTTTCCTCACCTCTATCACCACCACTGGCATGGTGTTCCTCGCCTCTATCACCACCACTGGCAGCTGTTCTTTCCTTCTGTCACCACCACTGGCAGGGTGTTCCTCACCTCTATCACCACTACTGGCAGGGTGTTCCACACCTCTATCACCACCTCTGGCAGGTGTTCCACACCTCTATCACCACCACTGGCAGGGTGTTCCACACCTTTATCACCACCACTGGCAGGGTGTTCCTCGCCTCTATCACCACCACTGGCAGGGTGTTCTATGCCTCTATCACCACCACTGGCAGGGTGTTGCACGCCTCTATCACCACCACTGGCAGGGTGTTCCACACCTCTATCACCACTACTGGAAGGTGTTCTTTCCCTCTATCAGCACCACTGGCAGGGTGTTCCACACCGCTATCACCACTACTGGCAGGATGTTCCACGCCTCTATCACCACCACTGGCAGTGTTTTCCTCACCTCTATCACCACCACTGGCATGGTGTTCCTCGCCTCTATCACCACCACTGGCAGGGTGTTCCACGCCTCTATCACCACCACTGGCAGTGTTTTCCTCACCTCTATCACCACCACTGGCATGGTGTTCCTCGCCTCTATCACCACCACTGGCAGGGTGTTCCACGCCTCTATCACCACCACTGGCAGCTGTTCTTTCCTTCTGTCACCACCACTGGCAGGGAGTTCCTCACCTCTATCACCACTACTGGCAGGGTGTTCCACACCTCTATCACCACCCCTGGCAGGTGTTCCACACCTCTATCACCACCACTGGAAAGTATTCTTCCCCTCTATCACCACCACTGGAGGGTGTTTCTCACCTCTATCAACACCACGGGCAGGGTGTTCGACGCCTCTATCACCACCACTGACAGGGTTTTCCTTGCCTCTATCACCACCACTGGCAGGGTGTTCCACTCCTCTATCACCACCACTGGCAGGGTGTCCCTCGCCTCTATCACCACCACTGGCAGGGTGTTCTATGCCTCTATCACCACCACTGGCAGGGTGTTGCACGCCTCTATCACCACCACTGGCAGGGTGTTCCACGCCTCTATCGCCACCACTGGCAGTGTTTTCCTCACCTCTATCACCACCACTGGCATGGTGTTCCTCGCCTCTATCACCACCACTGGCAGGATGTTCCACGCCTCTATCACCACCACTGGCAGCTGTACTTTCCTTCTGTCACCACCACTGGCAGGGTGTTCCTCACCTCTATCACCACTACTGGCAGGGTGTTCCACACCTCTATCACCACCACTGGAAGGTGTTCTTTCCCACTATCACCACCACTGGCAGTGTGTTCCACACCTCTATCACCACCACTGGCAGGATGTTCCACGCCTCTATCACCACCACTGGCAGGATGTTCCACGCATCTATCACCACCACTGGCAGGGTGCTCCTCGCCTCTCAGGGTGTTCCTCGCCTCTATCACCACCACTGGCAGGGTGTCCATGCCTCTATCACCACCACTGGCAGGGTATTCCACGCCTCTATCACCACGACTGGCAGGGTGTTCCACACCTTCATCACCACCACTGGAGCGTGTTCCTCGCCTCTATCACCACCACTGGCAGGGTGTTCCACGCATCTATCACCACCACTGGAAAGTATTCTTCTCCTCTATCACCACCACTGGCAGGGTGTTCCACGCCTTTATCACCACCACTGGCAGGGTGTTCCTCGCCTCTATCACCACCACTGGCAGGGTGTTCCACACCTTTATCACCACCACTGGCAGGGTGTTCCTCGCCTCTATCACCACCACTGGCAGGGTGTTCTATGCCTCTATCACCACCACTGGCAGGGTGTTGCACGCCTCTATCACCACCACTGGCAGGGTGTTCCACGCCTCTATCACCACCACTGGCAGTGTTTTCCTCACCTCTATACCACCACTGGCATGGTGTTCCTCGCCTCTATCACCACCACTGGCAGAGTGTTCCACGCCTCTATCACCACCACTGGCAGTGTTTCCTCACCTCTATCACCACCACTGGCATGGTGTTCCTCGCCTCTATCACCACCTCTGGCAGGTGTTCCACACCTCTATCACCACCACTGGAAAGTATTCTTCCCCTCTATCACCACGACTGGCAGGGTGTTCTACGCCTCTATCACCACCACTGGCAGGGTGTTCCACGCCTCTATCACCAGCACTGGAAGGTGTTCTTTCCCTCTATCACCACCACTGGCAGGGTGTTCCACACCTCTATCACCACTACTGGCAGGATGTTCCACGCCTCTATCACCACCACTGGCAGGATGTTCCACTCATCTATCACCACCACTGGCAGGGTGCTCCTCGCCTCTCAGGGTGTTCCTCGCCTCTATCACCACCACTGGCAGGGTGTTCCATGCCTCTATCACCACCACTGGCAGGGTATTCCATGCCTCTATCACCACCACTGGCAGGGTGTTCCACGCATCTATCACCACCACTGGCAGGGTGTCCTCACCTCTATCACCACCACTGGCAGGGTGTTCCACGCCCCTATCACCACCACTGGCAGCTTTCTTTCCTTCTTTCACCACCACTGACAGGGTGTTCCTCGCCTCTATCACCACAACTGGCAGTGTTTTCCTCACCTCTATAACCACCACTGGCATGTTGTTCCTCGCCTCTATCACCACCACTGGCAGGGTGTTCCACGCCTCTATCACCACCGCTGGCAGCTGTTCTTTCCTTCTGTCACCACCACTGGCAGGGTGTTCCTCACCTCTATCACCACTACTGGCAGGGTGTTCCACACCTCTATCACCACCTCTGGCAGGTGTTCCACACCTCTATCACCACCACTGGAAAGTATTCTTCCCCTCTATCACCACCACTGGCAGGGTGTTCTACGCCTCTATCACCACCACTGGCAGGGTGTTCCACGCCTCTAGCACCACCACTGGCAGGGTGCTCCTCGCCTCTATCACCACCATTGGCAGGGTGTTCCTCGCCTCTATCACCACCACTGGCAGGGTGTTCCACGCATCTATCACCACCACTGGCAGGGTGTACCTCGCCTCTATCACCACCACTGGCAGGGTGTTCCACGCCTCTATCACCACCACTGGAAGGTGTTCTTTCCCTCTATCACCACCACTGGCAGGGTGTTCCACACCTCTATCACCACTACTGGCAGGATGTTCCACGCCTCTATCACCACCACTGGCAGGATGTTCCACGCATCTATCACCACCACTGGCAGGGTGCTCCTCGCCTCTCAGGGTGTTCCTCGCCTCTATCACCACCACTGGCAGGGTGTTCCACGCCTCTATCACCACCGCTGGCAGCTGTTCTTTCCTTCTGTTACCACCACTGGCAGGGTGTTCCTCACCTCTATCACCACTACTGGCAGGGTGTTCCACACCTCTATCACCACCACTGGAAAGTATTCTTCCCCTCTATCTCCACCACTGGAGGGTGTTTCTCACCTCTATCAACACCACGGGCAGGGTGTTCCACGCCTCTATCACCACCACTGACAGGGTTTTCCTTGCCTCTATCACCACCACTGGCAGGGTGTTCCACTCCTCTATCACCACCACTGGCAGGGTGTCCCTCGCCTCTATCACCACCACTGGCAGGGTGTTCTATGCCTCTATCACCACCACTGGCAGGGTGTTGCACGCCTCTATCACCACCACTGGCAGGGTGTTCCACGCCTCTATCGCCACCACTGGCAGTGTTTTCCTCACCTCTATCACCACCACTGGCATGGTGTTCCTCGCCTCTATCACCACCACTGGCAGGGTGTTCCACGCCTCTATCACCACCACTGGCAGCTGTACTTTCCTTCTGTCACCACCACTGGCAGGGTGTTCCTCACCTCTATCACCACTACTGGCAGGGTGTTCCACACCTCTATCACCACCACTGGAAGGTGTTCTTTCCCACTATCACCACCACTGGCAGGGTGTTCCGCACCTCTATCACCACCACTGGCAGGATGTTCCACGCCTCTATCACCACCACTGGCAGGACGTTCCACGCATCTATCACCACCACTGGCAGGGTGCTCCTCGCCTCTCAGGGTGTTCCTCGCCTCTATCACCACCACTGGCAGGGTGTCCATGCCTCTATCACCACCACTGGCAGGGTATTCCACGCCTCTATCACCACGACTGGCAGGGTGTTCCACACCTTTATCACCACCACTGGCAGGGTATTCCACGCCTCTATCACCACCACTGGCAGGGTATTCCACGCCTCTATCACCACGACTGGCAGGGTGTTCCACACCTCTATCACCACCTCTGGCAGGTGTTCCACACCTCTATCACGACCACTGGAAAGTATTCTTCTCCTCTATCACCACCACTGGCAGGGTGTTCCACGCCTTTATCACCACCACTGGCAGGGTGTTCCTCGCCTCTATCACCACCACTGGCAGGGTGTTCCACACCTTTATCACCACCACTGGCAGGGTGTTCCTCGCCTCTATCACCACCACTGGCAGGGTGTTCTATGCCTCTATCACCACCACTGGCAGGGTGTTCCACGCCTCTATCGCCACCACTGGCAGTGTTTTCCTCACCTCTATCACCACCACTGGCATGGTGTTCCTCGCCTCTATCACCACCACTGGCATGGTGTTCCACGCCTCTATCACCACCACTGGCAGCTGTACTTTCCTTCTGTCACCACCACTGGCAGGGTGTTCCTCACCTCTATCACCACTACTGGCAGGGTGTTCCACACCTCTATCACCACCACTGGAAGGTGTTCTTTCCCACTATCACCACCACTGGCAGGGTGTTCCACACCTCTATCACCACCACTGGCAGGATGTTCCACGCCTCTATCACCACCACTGGCAGGATGTTCCACGCATCTATCACCACCACTGGCAGGGTGCTCCTCGCCTCTCAGGGTGTTCCTCGCCTCTATCACCACCACTGGCAGGGTGTCCATGCCTCTATCACCACCACTGGCAGGGTATTCCACGCCTCTATCACCACGACTGGCAGGGTGTTCCACACCTTTATCACCACCACTGGAGCGTGTTCCTCGCCTCTATCACCACCACTGGCAGGGTGTTCCACGCATCTATCACCACCACTGGCAGTGTTTTCCTCACCTCTATCACCACCACTGGCAGGGTGTTCCACGCCTCTATCACCACCACTGGCAGCTGTTCTTTCCTTCTGTCACCACCACTGGCAGGGTGTTCCTCACCTCTATCACCACTACTGGCAGGGTGTTCCACACCTCTATCACCACCTCTGGCAGGTGTTCCACACCTCTATCACGACCACTGGAAAGTATTCTTCTCCTCTATCACCACCACTGGCAGGGTGTTCCACGCCTTTATCACCACCACTGGCAGGGTGTTCCTCGCCTCTATCACCACCACTGGCAGGGTGTTCCACACCTTTATTACCACCACTGGCAGGGTGTTCCTCGCCTCTATCACCACCACTGGCAGGGTGTTCTATGCCTCTATCACCACCACTGGCAGGGTGTTGCACGCCTCTATCACCACCACTGGCAGGGTGTTCCACGCCTCTATCACCACTACTGGAAGGTGTTCTTTCCCTCTATCACCACCACTGGCAGGGTGTTCCACACCGCTATCACCACTACTGGCAGGATGTTCCACGCCTCTATCACCACCACTGGCAGTGTTTTCCTCACCTCCATCACCACCACTGGCATGGTGTTCCTCGCCTCTATCACCACCCCTGGCTGGTGTTCCACACCTCTATCACCACCACTGGAAAGTATTCTTCCCCTCTATCACCACCACTGGAGGGTGTTTCTCACCTCTATCAACACCACGGGCAGGGTGTTCCACGCCTCTATCACCACCACTGACAGGGTTTTCCTTGCCTCTATCACCACCACAGGCAGGGTGTTCCACTCCTCTATCACCACCACTGGCAGGGTGTCCCTCGCCTCTATCACCACCACTGGCAGGGTGTTCTATGCCTCTATCACCACCACTGGCAGGGTGTTGCACGCCTCTATCACCACCACTGGCAGGGTGTTCCACGCCTCTATCGCCACCACTGGCAGTGTTTTCCTCACCTCTATCACCACCACTGGCATGGTGTTCCTCGCCTCTATCACCACCACTGGCAGGATGTTCCACGCCTCTATCACCACCACTGACAGCTGTACTTTCCTTCTGTCACCACCACTGGCAGGGTGTTTCTCACCTCTATCACCACTACTGGCAGGGTGTTCCACACTTTTATCACCACCACTGGCAGGGTGTTCCTCGCCTCTATCACCACCACTGGCAGGGTGTCCTCACCTCTATCACCACCACTGGCAGGGTGTTGCTCGCCTGTATCACCACCACTGGCAGGGTGTTCCACGCCCCTATCACCACCACTGGCAGCTTTCTTTCCTTCTTTCACCACCACTGACAGGGTGTTCCTCGCCTCTATCACCACCACTGGCAGTGTTTTCCTCACCTCTATAACCGCCACTGGCATGTTGTTCCTCGCCTCTATCACCACCACTGGCAGGGTGCTCCTCGCCTCTCAGGGTGTTCCTCGCCTCTATCACCACCACTGGCAGGGTGTTCCACGCCTCTATCACCACCGCTGGCAGCTGTTCTTTCCTTCTGTTACCACCACTGGCAGGGTGTTCCTCACCTCTATCACCACTACTGGCAGGGTGTTCCACATCTCTATCACCACCACTGGAAAGTATTCTTCCCCTCTATCTCCACCACTGGAGGGTGTTTCTCACCTCTATCAACACCACGGGCAGGGTGTTCCACGCCTCTATCACCACCACTGACAGGGTTTTCCTTGCCTCTATCACCACCACTGGCAGGGTGTTCCACTCCTCTATCACCACCACTGGCAGGGTGTCCCTCGCCTCTATCACCACCACTGGCAGGGTGTTCTATGCCTCTATCACCACCACTGGCAGGGTGTTGCACGCCTCTATCACCACCACTGGCAGGGTGTTCCACGCCTCTATCACCACCACTGGCAGGATGTTCCACGCCTCTATCACCACCACTGGCAGGATGTTCCACGCATCTATCACCACCACTGGCAGGGTGCTCCTCGCCTCTCAGGGTGTTCCTCGCCTCTATCACCACCACTGGCAGGGTGTCCATGCCTCTATCACCACCACTGGCAGGGTATTCCACGCCTCTATCACCACGACTGGCAGGGTGTTCCACACCTTTATCACCACCACTGGAGCGTGTTCCTCGCCTCTATCACCACCACTGGCAGGGTGTTCCACGCATCTATCACCACCACTGGCAGTGTTTTCCTCACCTCTATCACCACCACTGGCATGGTGTTCCTCTCCTCTATCACCACCACTGGCAGGGTGTTCCACGCCTCTATCACCACCACTGGCAGCTGTTCTTTCCTTCTGTCACCACCACTGGCAGGGTGTTCCTCACCTCTATCACCACTACTGGCAGGGTGTTCCACACCTCTATCACCACCTCTGGCAGGTGTTCCACACCTCTATCACGACCACTGGAAAGTATTCTTCTCCTCGATCACCACCACTGGCAGGGTGTTCCACGCCTTTATCACCACCACTGGCAGGGTGTTCCTCGCCTCTATCACCACCACTGGCAGGGTGTTCCACACCTTTATCAGCACCACTGGCAGGGTGTTCCTCGCCTCTATCACCACCACTGGCAGGGTGTTCCACGCCTCTATCACCACCACTGGCAGTGTTTTCCTCACCTCTATCACCACCACTGGCATGGTGTTCCTCGCCTCTATCACCACCACTGGCAGGGTGTTCCACGCCTCTATCACCACCACTGGCAGGGTGTTCCACACCGCTATCACCACTACTGGCAGGATGTTCCACGCCTCTATCACCACCACTGGCAGTGTTTTCCTCACCTCTATCACCACCACTGGCATGGTGTTCCTCGCCTCTATCACCACCACTGGCAGGGTGTTCCACGCCTCTATCACCACCACTGGCAGTGTTTTCCTCACCTCTATCACCACCACTGGCATGGTGTTCCTCGCCTCTATCACCACCACTGGCAGGGTGTTCCACGCCTCTATCACCACCGCTGGCAGCTGTTCTTTCCTTCTGTCACCACCACTGGCAGGGTGTTCCTCACCTCTATCACCACTACTGGGAGGGTGTTCCACACCTCTATCACCACCCCTGGCAGGTGTTCCACACCTCTATCACCACCACTGGAAAGTATTCTTCCCCTCTATCACCACCACTGGAGGGTGTTTCTCACCTCTATCAACACCACGGGCAGGGTGTTCCACGCCTCTATCACCACCACTGACAGGGTTTTCCTTGCCTCTATCACCACCACAGGCAGGGTGTTCCACTCCTCTATCACCACCACTGGCAGGGTGTCCCTCGCCTCTATCACCACCACTGGCAGGGTGTTCTATGCCTCTATCACCACCACTGGCAGGGTGTTGCACGCCTCTATCACCACCACTGGCAGGGTGTTCCACGCCTCTATCGCCACCACTGGCAGTGTTTTCCTCACCTCTATCACCACCACTGGCATGGTGTTCCTCGCCTCTATCACCACCACTGGCAGGATGTTCCACGCCTCTATCACCACCACTGGCAGCTGTACTTTCCTTCTGTCACCACCACTGGCAGGGTGTTTCTCACCTCTATCACCACCACTGGAAGGTGTTCTTTCCCACTATCACCACCACTGGCAGTGTGTTCCACACCTCTATCACCACCACTGGCAGGATGTTCCACGCCTCTATCACCACCACTGGCAGGATGTTCCACGCATCTATCACCACCACTGGCAGGGTGCTCCTCGCCTCTCAGGGTGTTCCTCGCCTCTATCACCACCACTGGCAGGGTGTCCATGCCTCTATCACCACCACTGGCAGGGTATTCCACGCCTCTATCACCACGACTGGCAGGGTGTTCCACACCTTTATCACCACCACTGGAGCGTGTTCCTCGCCTCTATCACCACCACTGGCAGGGTGTTCCACGCATCTATCACCACCACTGGCAGTGTTTTCCTCACCTCTATCACCACCACTGGCATGGTGTTCCTCTCCTCTATCACCACCACTGGCAGGGTGTTCCACGCCTCTATCACCACCACTGGCAGCTGTTCTTTCCTTCTGTCACCACCACTGGCAGGGTGTTCCTCACCTCTATCACCACTACTGGCAGGGTGTTCCACACCTCTATCACCACCTCTGACAGGTGTTCCACACCTCTATCACCACCACTGGAAAGTATTCTTCTCCTCTATCACCACCACTGGCAGGGTGTTCCACGCCTTTATCACCACCACTGGCAGGGTGTTCCTCGCCTCTATCACCACCACTGGCAGGGTGTTCCACACCTTTATCACCACCACTGGCAGGGTGTTCCTCGCCTCTATCACCACCACTGGCAGGGTGTTCTATGCCTCTATCACCACCACTGGCAGGGTGTTGCACGCCTCTATCACCACCACTGGCAGGGTGTTCCACGCCTCTATCACCACCACTGGCAGTGTTTTCCTCACCTCTATACCACCACTGGCATGGTGTTCCTCGCCTCTATCACCACCACTGGCAGGGTGTTCCACGCCTCTATCAGCACCACTGGCAGTGTTTCCTCACCTCTATCACCACCACTGGCATGGTGTTCCTCGCCTCTATCACCACCACTGGCAGGGTGTTCCACGCCTCTATCACCACCACTGGCAGCTGTTCTTTCCTTCTGTCACCACCACTGGCAGGGTGTTCCTCACCTCTATCACCACTACTGGCAGGGTGTTCCACACCTCTATCACCACCTCTGGCAGGTGTTCCACACCTCTATCACCACCACTGGAAAGTATTCTTCCCCTCTATCACCACGACTGGCAGGGTGTTCTACGCCTCTATCACCACCACTGGCAGGGTGTTCCACGCCTCTATCACCACCACTGGAAGGTGTTCTTTCCCTCTATCACCACCACTGGCAGGGTGTTCCACACCTCTATCACCACTACTGGCAGGATGTTCCACTCATCTATCACCACCACTGGCAGGGTGCTCCTCGCCTCTCAGGGTGTTCCTCGCCTCTATCACCACCACTGGCAGGGTGTTCCATGCCTCTATCACCACCACTGGCAGGGTATTCCATGCCTCTATCACCACCACTGGCAGGGTGTTCCACGCATCTATCACCACCACTGGCAGGGCATTCCACTCCTCTATCACCACCACTGGCAGGGTGTTCCTCGCCTCTATCACCACCACTGGCAGGGTGTCCTCACCTCTATCACCACCACTGGCAGGGTGTTGCTCGCCTGTATCACCACCACTGGCAGGGTGTTCCACGCCCCTATCACCACCACTGGCAGCTTTCTTTCCTTCTTTCACCACCACTGACAGGGTGTTCCTCGCCTCTATCACCACCACTGGCAGTGTTTTCCTCACCTCTATAACCACCACTGGCATGTTGTTCCTCGCCTCTATCACCACCACTGGCAGGATGTTCCACGCATCTATCACCACCACTGGCAGGGTGCTCCTCGCCTCTCAGGGTGTTCCTCGCCTCTATCACCACCACTGGCAGGGTGTCCATGCCTCTATCACCACCACTGGCAGGGTATTCCACGCCTCTATCACCACGACTGGCAGGGTGTTCCACACCTCTATCACCACCCCTGGCAGGTGTTCCACACCTCTATCACCACCACTGGAAAGTATTCTTCCCCTCTATCACCACCACTGGCAGTGTTTTCCTCACCTCTATCACCACCACTGGCATGGTGTTCCTCGCCTCTATCACCACCACTGGCAGCTGTTCTTTCCTTCTGTCACCACCACTGGCAGGGTGTTCCTCACCTCTATCACCACTACTGGCAGGGTGTTCCACACCTCTATCACCACCTCTGGCAGGTGTTCCACACCTCTATCACCACCACTGGCAGGGTGTTCCACACCTTTATCACCACCACTGGCAGGGTGTTCCTCGCCTCTATCACCACCACTGGCAGGGTGTTCTATGCCTCTATCACCACCACTGGCAGGGTGTTGCACGCCTCTATCACCACCACTGGCAGGGTGTTCCACACCTCTATCACCACTACTGGAAGGTGTTCTTTCCCTCTATCAGCACCACTGGCAGGGTGTTCCACACCGCTATCACCACTACTGGCAGGATGTTCCACGCCTCTATCACCACCACTGGCAGTGTTTTCCTCACCTCTATCACCACCACTGGCATGGTGTTCCTCGCCTCTATCACCACCACTGGCAGGGTGTTCCACGCCTCTATCACCACCACTGGCAGGGTGTTCCACGCCTCTATCACCACCGCTGGCAGCTGTTCTTTCCTTCTGTCACCACCACTGGCAGGGAGTTGCTCACCTCTATCACCACTACTGGCAGGGTGTTCCACACCTCTATCACCACCCCTGGCAGGTGTTCCACACCTCTATCACCACCACTGGAAAGTATTCTTCCCCTCTATCACCACCACTGGAGGGTGTTTCTCACCTCTATCAACACCACGGGCAGGGTGTTCGACGCCTCTATCACCACCACTGACAGGGTTTTACTTGCCTCTATCACCACCACTGGCAGGGTGTTCCACTCCTCTATCACCACCACTGGCAGGGTGTCCCTCGCCTCTATCACCACCACTGGCAGGGTGTTCTATGCCTCTATCACCACCACTGGCAGGGTGTTGCACGCCTCTATCACCACCACTGGCAGGGTGTTCCACGCCTCTATCGCCACCACTGGCAGTGTTTTCCTCACCTCTATCACCACCACTGGCATGGTGTTCCTCGCCTCTATCACCACCACTGGCAGGATGTTCCACGCCTCTATCACCACCACTGGCAGCTGTACTTTCCTTCTGTCACCACCACTGGCAGGGTGTTCCTCACCTCTATCACCACTACTGGCAGGGTGTTCCACACCTCTATCACCACCACTGGAAGGTGTTCTTTCCCACTATCACCACCACTGGCAGTGTGTTCCACACCTCTATCACCACCACTGGCAGGATGTTCCACGCCTCTATCACCACCACTGGCAGGATGTTCCACGCATCTATCACCACCACTGGCAGGGTGCTCCTCGCCTCTCAGGGTGTTCCTCGCCTCTATCACCACCACTGGCAGGGTGTCCATGCCTCTATCACCACCACTGGCAGGGTATTCCACGCCTCTATCACCACGACTGGCAGGGTGTTCCACACCTTCATCACCACCACTGGAGCGTGTTCCTCGCCTCTATCACCACCACTGGCAGGGTGTTCCACGCATCTATCACCACCACTGGCAGTGTTTTCCTCACCTCTATCACCACCACTGGCATGGTGTTCCTCTCCTCTATCACCACCACTGGCAGGGTGTTTCACGCCTCTATCACCACCACTGGCAGCTGTTCTTTCCTTCTGTCACCACCACTGGCAGGGTGTTCCTCACCTCTATCACCACTACTGGCAGGGTGTTCCACACCTCTATCACCACCTCTGGCAGGTGTTCCACACCTCTATCACCACCACTGGAAAGTATTCTTCTCCTCTATCACCACCACTGGCAGGGTGTTCCACGCCTTTATCACCACCACTGGCAGGGTGTTCCTCGCCTCTATCACCACCACTGGCAGGGTGTTCCACACCTTTATCACCACCACTGGCAGGGTGTTCCTCGCCTCTATCACCACCACTGGCAGGGTGTTCTATGCCTCTATCACCACCACTGGCAGGGTGTTCCACGCATCTATCACCACCACTGGCAGGGCATTCCACTCCTCTATCACCACCACTGGCAGGGTGTTCCACACTTTTATCACCACCACTGGCAGGGTGTTCCTCGCCTCTATCACCACCACTGGCAGGGTGTCCTCACCTCTATCACCACCACTGGCAGGGTGTTCCACGCCCCTATCACCACCACTGGCAGCTTTCTTTCCTTCTTTCACCACCACTGACAGGGTGTTCCTCGCCTCTATCACCACAACTGGCAGTGTTTTCCTCACCTCTATAACCACCACTGGCATGTTGTTCCTCGCCTCTATCACCACCACTGGCAGGGTGTTCCACGCCTCTATCACCACCGCTGGCAGCTGTTCTTTCCTTCTGTCACCACCACTGGCAGGGTGTTCCTCACCTCTATCACCACTACTGGCAGGGTGTTCCACACCTCTATCACCACCTCTGGCAGGTGTTCCACACCTCTATCACCACCACTGGAAAGTATTCTTCCCCTCTATCACCACCACTGGCAGGGTGTTCTACGCCTCTATCACCACCACTGGCAGGGTGTTCCACGCCTCTAGCACCACCACTGGCAGGGTGCTCCTCGCCTCTATCACCACCATTGGCAGGGTGTTCCTCGCCTCTATCACCACCACTGGCAGGGTGTTCCACGCATCTATCACCACCACTGGCAGGGTGTACCTCGCCTCTATCACCACCACTGGCAGGGTGTTCCACGCCTCTATCACCACCACTGGAAGGTGTTCTTTCCCTCTATCACCACCACTGGCAGGGTGTTCCACACCTCTATCACCACTACTGGCAGGATGTTCCACGCCTCTATCACCACCACTGGCAGGATGTTCCACGCATCTATCACCACCACTGGCAGGGTGCTCCTCGCCTCTCAGGGTGTTCCTCGCCTCTATCACCACCACTGGCAGGGTGTTCCACGCCTCTATCACCACCGCTGGCAGCTGTTCTTTCCTTCTGTTACCACCACTGGCAGGGTGTTCCTCACCTCTATCACCACTACTGGCAGGGTGTTCCACACCTCTATCACCACCACTGGAAAGTATTCTTCCCCTCTATCTCCACCACTGGAGGGTGTTTCTCACCTCTATCAACACCACGGGCAGGGTGTTCCACGCCTCTATCACCACCACTGACAGGGTTTTCCTTGCCTCTATCACCACCACTGGCAGGGTGTTCCACTCCTCTATCACCACCACTGGCAGGGTGTCCCTCGCCTCTATCACCACCACTGGCAGGGTGTTCTATGCCTCTATCACCACCACTGGCAGGGTGTTGCACGCCTCTATCACCACCACTGGCAGGGTGTTCCACGCCTCTATCGCCACCACTGGCAGTGTTTTCCTCACCTCTATCACCACCACTGGCATGGTGTTCCTCGCCTCTATCACCACCACTGGCAGGGTGTTCCACGCCTCTATCACCACCACTGGCAGCTGTACTTTCCTTCTGTCACCACCACTGGCAGGGTGTTCCTCACCTCTATCACCACTACTGGCAGGGTGTTCCACACCTCTATCACCACCACTGGAAGGTGTTCTTTCCCACTATCACCACCACTGGCAGGGTGTTCCGCACCTCTATCACCACCACTGGCAGGATGTTCCACGCCTCTATCACCACCACTGGCAGGACGTTCCACGCATCTATCACCACCACTGGCAGGGTGCTCCTCGCCTCTCAGGGTGTTCCTCGCCTCTATCACCACCACTGGCAGGGTGTCCATGCCTCTATCACCACCACTGGCAGGGTATTCCACGCCTCTATCACCACGACTGGCAGGGTGTTCCACACCTTTATCACCACCACTGGCAGGGTATTCCACGCCTCTATCACCACCACTGGCAGGGTATTCCACGCCTCTATCACCACGACTGGCAGGGTGTTCCACACCTCTATCACCACCTCTGGCAGGTGTTCCACACCTCTATCACGACCACTGGAAAGTATTCTTCTCCTCTATCACCACCACTGGCAGGGTGTTCCACGCCTTTATCACCACCACTGGCAGGGTGTTCCTCGCCTCTATCACCACCACTGGCAGGGTGTTCCACACCTTTATCACCACCACTGGCAGGGCGTTCCTCGCCTCTATCACCACCACTGGCAGGGTGTTCTATGCCTCTATCACCACCACTGGCAGGGTGTTCCACGCCTCTATCGCCACCACTGGCAGTGTTTTCCTCACCTCTATCACCACCACTGGCATGGTGTTCCTCGCCTCTATCACCACCACTGGCATGGTGTTCCACGCCTCTATCACCACCACTGGCAGCTGTACTTTCCTTCTGTCACCACCACTGGCAGGGTGTTCCTCACCTCTATCACCACTACTGGCAGGGTGTTCCACACCTCTATCACCACCACTGGAAGGTGTTCTTTCCCACTATCACCACCACTGGCAGGGTGTTCCACACCTCTATCACCACCACTGGCAGGATGTTCCACACCTCTATCACCACCACTGGCAGGATGTTCCACGCATCTATCACCACCACTGGCAGGGTGCTCCTCGCCTCTCAGGGTGTTCCTCGCCTCTATCACCACCACTGGCAGGGTGTCCATGCCTCTATCACCACCACTGGCAGGGTATTCCACGCCTCTATCACCGCGACTGGCAGGGTGTTCCACACCTTTATCACCACCACTGGAGCGTGTTCCTCGCCTCTATCACCACCACTGGCAGGGTGTTCCACGCATCTATCACCACCACTGGCAGTGTTTTCCTCACCTCTATCACCACCACTGGCAGGGTGTTCCACGCCTCTATCACCACCACTGGCAGCTGTTCTTTCCTTCTGTCACCACCACTGGCAGGGTGTTCCTCACCTCTATCACCACTACTGGCAGGGTGTTCCACACCTCTATCACCACCTCTGGCAGGTGTTCCACACCTCTATCACGACCACTGGAAAGTATTCTTCTCCTCTATCACCAGCACTGGCAGGGTGTTCCACGCCTTTATCACCACCACTGGCAGGGTGTTCCTCGCCTCTATCACCACCACTGGCAGGGTGTTCCACACCTTTATTACCACCACTGGCAGGGTGTTCCTCGCCTCTATCACCACCACTGGCAGGGTGTTCTATGCCTCTATCACCACCACTGGCAGGGTGTTGCACGCCTCTATCACCACCACTGGCAGGGTGTTCCACGCCTCTATCACCACTACTGGAAGGTGTTCTTTCCCTCTATCACCACCACTGGCAGGGTGTTCCACACCGCTATCACCACTACTGGCAGGATGTTCCACGCCTCTATCACCACCACTGGCAGTGTTTTCCTCACCTCTATCACCACCACTGGCATGGTGTTCCTCGCCTCTATCACCACCACTGGCAGGGTGTTCCACGCCTCTATCACCACCACTGGCAGCTGTTCTTTCCTTCTGTCACCACCACTGGCAGGGTGTTCCTCACCTCTATCACCACTACTGGGAGGGTGTTCCACGCCTCTATCACCACCGCTGGCAGCTGTTCTTTCCCTCTGTCACCACCACTGGCAGGGTGTTCCTCACCTCTATCACCACTACTGGGAGGGTGTTCCACACCTCTATCACCACCCCTGGCTGGTGTTCCACACCTCTATCACCACCACTGGAAAGTATTCTTCC
This sequence comes from Mobula birostris, assembly GCF_030028105.1. Taxonomy (NCBI): domain Eukaryota; kingdom Metazoa; phylum Chordata; class Chondrichthyes; order Myliobatiformes; family Myliobatidae; genus Mobula; species Mobula birostris. Next base: position 79,422 of record NW_027274294.1, on the reverse strand, counting down.
CCTCTATCACCACCACTGGAGGGTGTTTCTCACCTCTATCAACACCACGGGCAGGGTGTTCCACGCCTCTATCACCACCACTGACAGGGTTTTCCTTGCCTCTATCACCACCACAGGCAGGGTGTTCCACTCCTCTATCACCACCACTGGCAGGGTGTCCCTCGCCTCTATCACCACCACTGGCAGGGTGTTCTATGCCTCTATCACCACCACTGGCAGGGTGTTGCACGCCTCTATCACCACCACTGGCAGGGTGTTCCACGCCTCTATCGCCACCACTGGCAGTGTTTTCCTCACCTCTATCACCACCACTGGCATGGTGTTCCTCGCCTCTATCACCACCACTGGCAGGATGTTCCACGCCTCTATCACCACCACTGACAGCTGTACTTTCCTTCTGTCACCACCACTGGCAGGGTGTTTCTCACCTCTATCACCACTACTGGCAGGGTGTTCCACACTTTTATCACCACCACTGGCAGGGTGTTCCTCGCCTCTATCACCACCACTGGCAGGGTGTCCTCACCTCTATCACCACCACTGGCAGGGTGTTGCTCGCCTGTATCACCACCACTGGCAGGGTGTTCCACGCCCCTATCACCACCACTGGCAGCTTTCTTTCCTTCTTTCACCACCACTGACAGGGTGTTCCTCGCCTCTATCACCACCACTGGCAGTGTTTTCCTCACCTCTATAACCGCCACTGGCATGTTGTTCCTCGCCTCTATCACCACCACTGGCAGGGTGTTCCACGCCTCTATCACCACCACTGGCAGGGTGCTCCTCGCCTCTCAGGGTGTTCCTCGCCTCTATCACCACCACTGGCAGGGTGTTCCACGCCTCTATCACCACCGCTGGCAGCTGTTCTTTCCTTCTGTTACCACCACTGGCAGGGTGTTCCTCACCTCTATCACCACTACTGGCAGGGTGTTCCACATCTCTATCACCACCACTGGAAAGTATTCTTCCCCTCTATCTCCACCACTGGAGGGTGTTTCTCACCTCTATCAACACCACGGGCAGGGTGTTCCACGCCTCTATCACCACCACTGACAGGGTTTTCCTTGCCTCTATCACCACCACTGGCAGGGTGTTCCACTCCTCTATCACCACCACTGGCAGGGTGTCCCTCGCCTCTATCACCACCACTGGCAGGGTGTTCTATGCCTCTATCACCACCACTGGCAGGGTGTTGCACGCCTCTATCACCACCACTGGCAGGGTGTTCCACGCCTCTATCGCCACCACTGGCAGTGTTTTCCTCACCTCTATCACCACCACTGGCATGGTGTTCCTCGCCTCTATCACCACCACCGGCAGGGTGTTCCACGCCTCTATCACCACCACTGGCAGCTGTACTTTCCTTCTGTCGCCACCACTGGCAGGGTGTTCCTCACCTCTATCACCACTACTGGCAGGGTGTTCCACACCTCTATCACCACCACTGGAAGGTGTTCTTTCCCACTATCACCACCACTGGCAGGGTGTTCCACACCTCTATCACCACCACTGGCAGGATGTTCCACGCCTCTATCACCACCACTGGCAGGATGTTCCACGCATCTATCACCACCACTGGCAGGGTGCTCCTCGCCTCTCAGGGTGTTCCTCGCCTCTATCACCACCACTGGCAGGGTGTCCATGCCTCTATCACCACCACTGGCAGGGTATTCCACGCCTCTATCACCACGACTGGCAGGGTGTTCCACACCTTTATCACCACCACTGGAGCGTGTTCCTCGCCTCTATCACCACCACTGGCAGGGTGTTCCACGCATCTATCACCACCACTGGCAGTGTTTTCCTCACCTCTATCACCACCACTGGCATGGTGTTCCTCTCCTCTATCACCACCACTGGCAGGGTGTTCCACGCCTCTATCACCACCACTGGCAGCTGTTCTTTCCTTCTGTCACCACCACTGGCAGGGTGTTCCTCACCTCTATCACCACTACTGGCAGGGTGTTCCACACCTCTATCACCACCTCTGGCAGGTGTTCCACACCTCTATCACCACCACTGGAAAGTATTCTTCTCCTCTATCACCACCACTGGCAGGGTGTTCCACACCTTTATCACCACCACTGGAGCGTGTTCCTCGCCTCTATCACCACCACTGGCAGGGTGTTCCACGCATCTATCACCACCACTGGCAGTGTTTTCCTCACCTCTATCACCACCACTGGCATGGTGTTCCTCTCCTCTATCACCACCACTGGCAGGGTGTTCCACGCCTCTATCACCACCACTGGCAGCTGTTCTTTCCTTCTGTCACCACCACTGGCAGGGTGTTCCTCACCTCTATCACCACTACTGGCAGGGTGTTCCACACCTCTATCACCACCTCTGGCAGGTGTTCCACACCTCTATCACGACCACTGGAAAGTATTCTTCTCCTCGATCACCACCACTGGCAGGGTGTTCCACGCCTTTATCACCACCACTGGCAGGGTGTTCCTCGCCTCTATCACCACCACTGGCAGGGTGTTCCACACCTTTATCAGCACCACTGGCAGGGTGTTCCTCGCCTCTATCACCACCACTGGCAGGGTGTTCTATGCCTCTATCACCACCACTGGCAGGGTGTTGCACGCCTCTATCACCACCACTGGCAGGGTGTTCCACGCCTCTATCACCACTACTGGAAGGTGTTCTTTCCCTCTATCACCACCACTGGCAGGGTGTTCCACACCGCTATCACCACTACTGGCAGGATGTTCCACGCCTCTATCACCACCACTGGCAGTGTTTTCCTCACCTCTATCACCACCACTGGCATGGTGTTCCTCGCCTCTATCACCACCACTGGCAGGGTGTTCCACGCCTCTATCACCACCACTGGCAGTGTTTTCCTCACCTCTATCACCACCACTGGCATGGTGTTCCTCGCCTCTATCACCACCACTGGCAGGGTGTTCCACGCCTCTATCACCACCGCTGGCAGCTGTTCTTTCCTTCTGTCACCACCACTGGCAGGGTGTTCCTCACCTCTATCACCACTACTGGGAGGGTGTTCCACACCTCTATCACCACCCCTGGCAGGTGTTCCACACCTCTATCACCACCACTGGAAAGTATTCTTCCCCTCTATCACCACCACTGGAGGGTGTTTCTCACCTCTATCAACACCACGGGCAGGGTGTTCCACGCCTCTATCACCACCACTGACAGGGTTTTCCTTGCCTCTATCACCACCACTGGCAGGGTGTTCTATGCCTCTATCACCACCACTGGCAGGGTGTTGCACGCCTCTATCACCACCACTGGCAGGGTGTTCCACGCCTCTATCGCCACCACTGGCAGTGTTTTCCTCACCTCTATCACCACCACTGGCATGGTGTTCCTCGCCTCTATCACCACCACTGGCAGGATGTTCCACGCCTCTATCACCACCACTGGCAGCTGTACTTTCCTTCTGTCACCACCACTGGCAGGGTGTTTCTCACCTCTATCACCACCACTGGAAGGTGTTCTTTCCCACTATCACCACCACTGGCAGTGTGTTCCACACCTCTATCACCACCACTGGCAGGATGTTCCACGCCTCTATCACCACCACTGGCAGGATGTTCCACGCATCTATCACCACCACTGGCAGGGTGCTCCTCGCCTCTCAGGGTGTTCCTCGCCTCTATCACCACCACTGGCAGGGTGTCCATGCCTCTATCACCACCACTGGCAGGGTATTCCACGCCTCTATCACCACGACTGGCAGGGTGTTCCACACCTTTATCACCACCACTGGAGCGTGTTCCTCGCCTCTATCACCACCACTGGCAGGGTGTTCCACGCATCTATCACCACCACTGGCAGTGTTTTCCTCACCTCTATCACCACCACTGGCATGGTGTTCCTCTCCTCTATCACCACCACTGGCAGGGTGTTCCACGCCTCTATCACCACCACTGGCAGCTGTTCTTTCCTTCTGTCACCAGCACTGGCAGGGTGTTCCTCACCTGTATCACCACTACTGGCAGGGTGTTCCACACCTCTATCACCACCTCTGGCAGGTGTTCCACACCTCTATCACCACCACTGGAAAGTATTCTTCTCCTCTATCACCACCACTGGCAGGGTGTTCCACGCCTTTATCACCACCACTGGCAGGGTGTTCCTCACCTCTATCACCACCACTGGCAGGGTGTTCCACACCTTTATCACCACCACTGGCAGGGTGTTCCTCGCCTCTATCACCACCACTGGCAGGGTGTTCTATGCCTCTATCACCACCACTGGCAGGGTGTTGCACGCCTCTATCACCACCACTGGCAGGGTGTTCCACGCCTCTATCACCACCACTGGCAGTGTTTTCCTCACCTCTATACCACCACTGGCATGGTGTTCCTCGCCTCTATCACCACCACTGGCAGGGTGTTCCACGCCTCTATCAGCACCACTGGCAGTGTTTCCTCACCTCTATCACCACCACTGGCATGGTGTTCCTCGCCTCTATCACCACCACTGGCAGGGTGTTCCACGCCTCTATCACCACCACTGGCAGCTGTTCTTTCCTTCTGTCACCACCACTGGCAGGGTGTTCCTCACCTCTATCACCACTACTGGCAGGGTGTTCCACACCTCTATCACCACCTCTGGCAGGTGTTCCACACCTCTATCACCACCACTGGAAAGTATTCTTCCCCTCTATCACCAGGACTGGCAGGGTGTTCTACGCCTCTATCACCACCACTGGCAGGGTGTTCCACGCCTCTATCACCACCACTGGAAGGTGTTCTTTCCCTCTATCACCACCACTGGCAGGGTGTTCCACACCTCTATCACCACTACTGGCAGGATGTTCCACTCATCTATCACCACCACTGGCAGGGTGCTCCTCGCCTCTCAGGGTGTTCCTCGCCTCTATCACCACCACTGGCAGGGTGTTCCATGCCTCTATCACCACCACTGGCAGGGTATTCCATGCCTCTATCACCACCACTGGCAGGGTGTTCCACGCATCTATCACCACCACTGGCAGGGCATTCCACTCCTCTATCACCACCACTGGCAGGGTGTTCCTCGCCTCTATCACCACCACTGGCAGGGTGTCCTCACCTCTATCACCACCACTGGCAGGGTGTTGCTCGCCTGTATCACCACCACTGGCAGGGTGTTCCACGCCCCTATCACCACCACTGGCAGCTTTCTTTCCTTCTTTCACCACCACTGACAGGGTGTTCCTCGCCTCTATCACCACCACTGGCAGTGTTTTCCTCACCTCTATAACCACCACTGGCATGTTGTTCCTCGCCTCTATCACCACCACTGGCAGGATGTTCCACGCATCTATCACCACCACTGGCAGGGTGCTCCTCGCCTCTCAGGGTGTTCCTCGCCTCTATCACCACCACTGGCAGGGTGTCCATGCCTCTATCACCACCACTGGCAGGGTATTCCACGCCTCTATCACCACGACTGGCAGGGTGTTCCACACCTCTATCACCACCCCTGGCAGGTGTTCCACACCTCTATCACCACCACTGGAAAGTATTCTTCCCCTCTATCACCACCACTGGCAGTGTTTTCCTCACCTCTATCACCACCACTGGCATGGTGTTCCTCGCCTCTATCACCACCACTGGCAGCTGTTCTTTCCTTCTGTCACCACCACTGGCAGGGTGTTCCTCACCTCTATCACCACTACTGGCAGGGTGTTCCACACCTCTATCACCACCTCTGGCAGGTGTTCCACACCTCTATCACCACCACTGGCAGGGTGTTCCACACCTTTATCACCACCACTGGCAGGGTGTTCCTCGCCTCTATCACCACCACTGGCAGGGTGTTCTATGCCTCTATCACCACCACTGGCAGGGTGTTGCACGCCTCTATCACCACCACTGGCAGGGTGTTCCACACCTCTATCACCACTACTGGAAGGTGTTCTTTCCCTCTATCAGCACCACTGGCAGGGTGTTCCACACCGCTATCACCACTACTGGCAGGATGTTCCACGCCTCTATCACCACCACTGGCAGTGTTTTCCTCACCTCTATCACCACCACTGGCATGGTGTTCCTCGCCTCTATCACCACCACTGGCAGGGTGTTCCACGCCTCTATCACCACCACTGGCAGTGTTTTCCTCACCTCTATCACCACCACTGGCATGGTGTTCCTCGCCTCTATCACCACCACTGGCAGGGTGTTCCACGCCTCTATCACCACCACTGGCAGCTGTTCTTTCCTTCTGTCACCACCACTGGCAGGGAGTTCCTCACCTCTATCACCACTACTGGCAGGGTGTTCCACACCTCTATCACCACCCCTGGCAGGTGTTCCACACCTCTATCACCACCACTGGAAAGTATTCTTCCCCTCTATCACCACCACTGGAGGGTGTTTCTCACCTCTATCAACACCACGGGCAGGGTGTTCGACGCCTCTATCACCACCACTGACAGGGTTTTCCTTGCCTCTATCACCACCACTGGCAGGGTGTTCCACTCCTCTATCACCACCACTGGCAGGGTGTCCCTCGCCTCTATCACCACCACTGGCAGGGTGTTCTATGCCTCTATCACCACCACTGGCAGGGTGTTGCACGCCTCTATCACCACCACTGGCAGGGTGTTCCACGCCTCTATCGCCACCACTGGCAGTGTTTTCCTCACCTCTATCACCACCACTGGCATGGTGTTCCTCGCCTCTATCACCACCACTGGCAGGGTGTTCCACGCCTCTATCACCACCACTGGCAGCTGTACTTTCCTTCTGTCACCACCACTGGCAGGGTGTTCCTCACCTCTATCACCACTACTGGCAGGGTGTTCCACACCTCTATCACCACCACTGGAAGGTGTTCTTTCCCACTATCACCACCACTGGCAGGGTGTTCCACACCTCTATCACCACCACTGGCATGGTGTTCCTCGCCTCTATCACCACCACTGGCAGGGTGTTCCACGCCTCTATCACCACCGCTGGCAGCTGTTCTTTCCTTCTGTTACCACCACTGGCAGGGTGTTCCTCACCTCTATCACCACTACTGGCAGGGTGTTCCACACCTCTATCACCACCACTGGAAAGTATTCTTCCCCTCTATCACCACCACTGGAGGGTGTTTCTCACCTCTATCAACACCACGGGCAGGGTGTTCCACGCCTCTATCACCACCACTGACAGGGTTTTCCTTGCCTCTATCACCACCACTGGCAGGGTGTTCCACTCCTCTATCACCACCACTGGCAGGGTGCCCTCGCCTCTATCACCACCACTGGCAGGGTGTTCTATGCCTCTATCACCACCACTGGCAGGGTGTTGCACGCCTCTATCACCACCACTGGCATGGTGTTCCTCGCCTCTATCACCACCACTGGCAGGGTGTTCCACGCCTCTATCACCACCACTGGCAGCTGTACTTTCCTTCTGTCACCACCACTGGCAGGGTGTTCCTCACCTCTATCACCACTACTGGCAGGGTGTTCCACACCTCTATCACCACCACTGGAAGGTGTTCTTTCCCACTATCACCACCACTGGCAGGGTGTTCCACACCTCTATCACCACCACTGGCAGGATGTTCCACGCCTCTATCACCACCACTGGCAGGATGTTCCACGCATCTATCACCACCACTGGCAGGGTGCTCCTCGCCTCTCAGGGTGTTCCTCGCCTCTATCACCACCACTGGCAGGGTGTCCATGCCTCTATCACCACCACTGGCAGGGTATTCCACGCCTCTATCACCACGACTGGCAGGGTGTTCCACACCTCTATGACCACCCCTGGCAGGTGTTCCACACCTCTATCACCACCACTGGAAAGTATTCTTCCCCTCTATCACCACCACTGGCAGTGTTTTCCTCACCTCTATCACCACCACTGGCATGGTGTTCCTCGCCTCTATCACCACCACTGGCAGCTGTTCTTTCCTTCTGTCACCACCACTGGCAGGGTGTTCCTCACCTCTATCACCACTACTGGCAGGGTGTTCCACACCTCTATCACCACCTCTGGCAGGTGTTCCACACCTCTATCACCACCACTGGCAGGGTGTTCCACACCTTTATCACCACCACTGGCAGGGTGTTCCTCGCCTCTATCACCACCACTGGCAGGGTGTTCTATGCCTCTATCACCACCACTGGCAGGGTGTTGCACGCCTCTATCACCACCACTGGCAGGGTGTTCCACACCTCTATCACCACTACTGGAAGGTGTTCTTTCCCTCTATCAGCACCACTGGCAGGGTGTTCCACACCGCTATCACCACTACTGGCAGGATGTTCCACGCCTCTATCACCACCACTGGCAGTGTTTTCCTCACCTCTATCACCACCACTGGCATGGTGTTCCTCGCCTCTATCACCACCACTGGCAGGGTGTTCCACGCCTCTATCACCACCACTGGCAGTGTTTTCCTCACCTCTATCACCACCACTGGCATGGTGTTCCTCGCCTCTATCACCACCACTGGCAGGGTGTTCCACGCCTCTATCACCACCGCTGGCAGCTGTTCTTTCCTTCTGTCACCACCACTGGCAGGGAGTTCCTCACCTCTATCACCACTACTGGCAGGGTGTTCCACACCTCTATCACCACCCCTGGCAGGTGTTCCACACCTCTATCACCACCACTGGAAAGTATTCTTCCCCTCTATCACCACACTGGAGGGTGTTTCTCACCTCTATCAACACCACGGGCAGGGTGTTCCACGCCTCTATCACCACCACTGACAGGGTTTTCCTTGCCTCTATCACCACCACTGGCAGGGTGTTCCACTCCTCTATCACCACCACTGGCAGGGTGTCCCTCGCCTCTATCACCACCACTGGCAGGGTGTTCTATGCCTCTATCACCACCACTGGCAGGGTGTTGCACGCCTCTATCACCACCACTGGCATGGTGTTCCTCGCCTCTATCACCACCTCTGGCAGGTGTTCCACACCTCTATCACCACCACTGGAAAGTATTCTTCCCCTCTATCACCACGACTGGCAGGGTGTTCTACGCCTCTATCACCACCACTGGCAGGGTGTTCCACGCCTCTATCACCAGCACTGGAAGGTGTTCTTTCCCTCTATCACCACCACTGGCAGGGTGTTCCACACCTCTATCACCACTACTGGCAGGATGTTCCACGCCTCTATCACCACCACTGGCAGGATGTTCCACTCATCTATCACCACCACTGGCAGGGTGCTCCTCGCCTCTCAGGGTGTTCCTCGCCTCTATCACCACCACTGGCAGGGTGTTCCATGCCTCTATCACCACCACTGGCAGGGTATTCCATGCCTCTATCACCACCACTGGCAGGGTGTTCCACGCATCTATCACCACCACTGGCAGGGCATTCCACTCCTCTATCACCACCACTGGCAGGGTGTTCCACACTTTTATCACCACCACTGGCAGGGTGTTCCTCGCCTCTATCACCACCACTGGCAGGGTGTCCTCACCTCTATCACCACCACTGGCAGGGTGTTCCACGCCCCTATCACCACCACTGGCAGCTTTCTTTCCTTCTTTCACCACCACTGACAGGGTGTTCCTCGCCTCTATCACCACAACTGGCAGTGTTTTCCTCACCTCTATAACCACCACTGGCATGTTGTTCCTCGCCTCTATCACCACCACTGGCAGGGTGTTCCACGCCTCTATCACCACCGCTGGCAGCTGTTCTTTCCTTCTGTCACCACCACTGGCAGGGTGTTCCTCACCTCTATCACCACTACTGGCAGGGTGTTCCACACCTCTATCACCACCTCTGGCAGGTGTTCCACACCTCTATCACCACCACTGGAAAGTATTCTTCCCCTCTATCACCACCACTGGCAGGGTGTTCTACGCCTCTATCACCACCACTGGCAGGGTGTTCCACGCCTCTAGCACCACCACTGGCAGGGTGCTCCTCGCCTCTATCACCACCATTGGCAGGGTGTTCCTCGCCTCTATCACCACCACTGGCAGGGTGTTCCACGCATCTATCACCACCACTGGTAGGGTGTTCCTCGCCTCTATCACCACCACTGGCAGGGTGTTCCACGCCTCTATCACCACCACTGGAAGGTGTTCTTTCCCTCTATCACCACCACTGGCAGGGTGTTCCACACCTCTATCACCACTACTGGCAGGATGTTCCACGCCTCTATCACCACCACTGGCAGGATGTTCCACGCATCTATCACCACCACTGGCAGGGTGCTCCTCGCCTCTCAGGGTGTTCCTCGCCTCTATCACCACCACTGGCAGGGTGTTCCACGCCTCTATCACCACCGCTGGCAGCTGTTCTTTCCTTCTGTTACCACCACTGGCAGGGTGTTCCTCACCTCTATCACCACTACTGGCAGGGTGTTCCACACCTCTATCACCACCACTGGAAAGTATTCTTCCCCTCTATCTCCACCACTGGAGGGTGTTTCTCACCTCTATCAACACCACGGGCAGGGTGTTCCACGCCTCTATCACCACCACTGACAGGGTTTTCCTTGCCTCTATCACCACCACTGGCAGGGTGTTCCACTCCTCTATCACCACCACTGGCAGGGTGTCCCTCGCCTCTATCACCACCACTGGCAGGGTGTTCTATGCCTCTATCACCACCACTGGCAGGGTGTTGCACGCCTCTATCACCACCACTGGCAGGGTGTTCCACGCCTCTATCGCCACCACTGGCAGTGTTTTCCTCACCTCTATCACCACCACTGGCATGGTGTTCCTCGCCTCTATCACCACCACTGGCAGGGTGTTCCACGCCTCTATCACCACCACTGGCAGCTGTACTTTCCTTCTGTCACCACCACTGGCAGGGTGTTCCTCACCTCTATCACCACTACTGGCAGGGTGTTCCACACCTCTATCACCACCACTGGAAGGTGTTCTTTCCCACTATCACCACCACTGGCAGGGTGTTCCGCACCTCTATCACCACCACTGGCAGGATGTTCCACGCCTCTATCACCACCACTGGCAGGACGTTCCACGCATCTATCACCACCACTGGCAGGGTGCTCCTCGCCTCTCAGGGTGTTCCTCGCCTCTATCACCACCACTGGCAGGGTGTCCATGCCTCTATCACCACCACTGGCAGGGTATTCCACGCCTCTATCACCACGACTGGCAGGGTGTTCCACACCTTTATCACCACCACTGGCAGGGTATTCCACGCCTCTATCACCACCACTGGCAGGGTATTCCACGCCTCTATCACCACGACTGGCAGGGTGTTCCACACCTCTATCACCACCTCTGGCAGGTGTTCCACACCTCTATCACGACCACTGGAAAGTATTCTTCTCCTCTATCACCACCACTGGCAGGGTGTTCCACGCCTTTATCACCACCACTGGCAGGGTGTTCCTCGCCTCTATCACCACCACTGGCAGGGTGTTCCACACCTTTATCACCACCACTGGCAGGGTGTTCCTCGCCTCTATCACCACCACTGGCAGGGTGTTCTATGCCTCTATCACCACCACTGGCAGGGTGTTCCACGCCTCTATCGCCACCACTGGCAGTGTTTTCCTCACCTCTATCACCACCACTGGCATGGTGTTCCTCGCCTCTATCACCACCACTGGCATGGTGTTCCACGCCTCTATCACCACCACTGGCAGCTGTACTTTCCTTCTGTCACCACCACTGGCAGGGTGTTCCTCACCTCTATCACCACTACTGGCAGGGTGTTCCACACCTCTATCACCACCACTGGAAGGTGTTCTTTCCCACTATCACCACCACTGGCAGGGTGTTCCACACCTCTATCACCACCACTGGCAGGATGTTCCACACCTCTATCACCACCACTGGCAGGATGTTCCACGCATCTATCACCACCACTGGCAGGGTGCTCCTCGCCTCTCAGGGTGTTCCTCGCCTCTATCACCACCACTGGCAGGGTGTCCATGCCTCTATCACCACCACTGGCAGGGTATTCCACGCCTCTATCACCGCGACTGGCAGGGTGTTCCACACCTTTATCACCACCACTGGAGCGTGTTCCTCGCCTCTATCACCACCACTGGCAGGGTGTTCCACGCATCTATCACCACCACTGGCAGTGTTTTCCTCACCTCTATCACCACCACTGGCAGGGTGTTCCACGCCTCTATCACCACCACTGGCAGCTGTTCTTTCCTTCTGTCACCACCACTGGCAGGGTGTTCCTCACCTCTATCACCACTACTGGCAGGGTGTTCCACACCTCTATCACCACCTCTGGCAGGTGTTCCACACCTCTATCACGACCACTGGAAAGTATTCTTCTCCTCTATCACCAGCACTGGCAGGGTGTTCCACGCCTTTATCACCACCACTGGCAGGGTGTTCCTCGCCTCTATCACCACCACTGGCAGGGTGTTCCACACCTTTATTACCACCACTGGCAGGGTGTTCCTCGCCTCTATCACCACCACTGGCAGGGTGTTCTATGCCTCTATCACCACCACTGGCAGGGTGTTGCACGCCTCTATCACCACCACTGGCAGGGTGTTCCACGCCTCTATCACCACTACTGGAAGGTGTTCTTTCCCTCTATCACCACCACTGGCAGGGTGTTCCACACCGCTATCACCACTACTGGCAGGATGTTCCACGCCTCTATCACCACCACTGGCAGTGTTTTCCTCACCTCTATCACCACCACTGGCATGGTGTTCCTCGCCTCTATCACCACCACTGGCAGGGTGTTCCACGCCTCTATCACCACCACTGGCAGCTGTTCTTTCCTTCTGTCACCACCACTGGCAGGGTGTTCCTCACCTCTATCACCACTACTGGGAGGGTGTTCCACGCCTCTATCACCACCGCTGGCAGCTGTTCTTTCCCTCTGTCACCACCACTGGCAGGGTGTTCCTCACCTCTATCACCACTACTGGGAGGGTGTTCCACACCTCTATCACCACCCCTGGCTGGTGTTCCACACCTCTATCACCACCACTGGAAAGTATTCTTCCCCTCTATCACCACCACTGGAGGGTGTTTCTCACCTCTATCAACACCACGGGCAGGGTGTTCCACGCCTCTATCACCACCACTGGCAGGGTGCTCCTCGCCTCTCAGGGTGTTCCTCGCCTCTATCACCACCACTGGCAGGGTGTTCCACGCCTCTATCACCACCGCTGGCAGCTGTTCTTTCCTTCTGTTACCACCACTGGCAGGGTGTTCCTCACCTCTATCACCACTACTGGCAGGGTGTTCCACATCTCTATCACCACCACTGGAAAGTATTCTTCCCCTCTATCTCCACCACTGGAGGGTGTTTCTCACCTCTATCAACACCACGGGCAGGGTGTTCCACGCCTCTATCACCACCACTGACAGGGTTTTCCTTGCCTCTATCACCACCACTGGCAGGGTGTTCCACTCCTCTATCACCACCACTGGCAGGGTGTCCCTCGCCTCTATCACCACCACTGGCAGGGTGTTCTATGCCTCTATCACCACCACTGGCAGGGTGTTGCACGCCTCTATCACCACCACTGGCAGGGTGTTCCACGCCTCTATCGCCACCACTGGCAGTGTTTTCCTCACCTCTATCACCACCACTGGCATGGTGTTCCTCGCCTCTATCACCACCACCGGCAGGGTGTTCCACGCCTCTATCACCACCACTGGCAGCTGTACTTTCCTTCTGTCACCACCACTGGCAGGGTGTTCCTCACCTCTATCACCACTACTGGCAGGGTGTTCCACACCTCTATCACCACCACTGGAAGGTGTTCTTTCCCACTATCACCACCACTGGCAGGGTGTTCCACACCTCTATCACCACCACTGGCAGGATGTTCCACGCCTGTATCACCACCACTGGCAGGATGTTCCACGCATCTATCACCACCACTGGCAGGGTGCTCCTCGCCTCTCAGGGTGTTCCTCGCCTCTATCACCACCACTGGCAGGGTGTCCATGCCTCTATCACCACCACTGGCAGGGTATTCCACGCCTCTATCACCACGACTGGCAGGGTGTTCCACACCTTTATCACCACCACTGGAGCGTGTTCCTCGCCTCTATCACCACCACTGGCAGGGTGTTCCACGCATCTATCACCACCACTGGCAGTGTTTTCCTCACCTCTATCACCACCACTGGCATGGTGTTCCTCTCCTCTATCACCACCACTGGCAGGGTGTTCCACGCCTCTATCACCACCACTGGCAGCTGTTCTTTCCTTCTGTCACCACCACTGGCAGGGTGTTCCTCACCTCTATCACCACTACTGGCAGGGTGTTCCACACCTCTATCACCACCTCTGGCAGGTGTTCCACACCTCTATCACCACCACTGGAAAGTATTCTTCTCCTCTATCACCACCACTGGCAGGGTGTTCCACACCTTTATCACCACCACTGGAGCGTGTTCCTCGCCTCTATCACCACCACTGGCAGGGTGTTCCACGCATCTATCACCACCACTGGCAGTGTTTTCCTCACCTCTATCACCACCACTGGCATGGTGTTCCTCTCCTCTATCACCACCACTGGCAGGGTGTTCCACGCCTCTATCACCACCACTGGCAGTTGTTCTTTCCTTCTGTCACCACCACTGGCAGGGTGTTCCTCACCTCTATCACCACTACTGGCAGGGTGTTCCACACCTCTATCACCACCTCTGGCAGGTGTTCCACACCTCTATCACGACCACTGGAAAGTATTCTTCTCCTCGATCACCACCACTGGCAGGGTGTTCCACGCCTTTATCACCACCACTGGCAGGGTGTTCCTCGCCTCTATCACCACCACTGGCAGGGTGTTCCACACCTTTATCAGCACCACTGGCAGGGTGTTCCTCGCCTCTATCACCACCACTGGCAGGGTGTTCTATGCCTCTATCACCACCACTGGCAGGGTGTTGCACGCCTCTATCACCACCACTGGCAGGGTGTTCCACGCCTCTATCACCACTACTGGAAGGTGTTCTTTCCCTCTATCACCACCACTGGCAGGGTGTTCCACACCGCTATCACCACTACTGGCAGGATGTTCCACGCCTCTATCACCACCACTGGCAGTGTTTTCCTCACCTCTATCACCACCACTGGCATGGTGTTCCTCGCCTCTATCACCACCACTGGCAGGGTGTTCCACGCCTCTATCACCACCACTGGCAGTGTTTTCCTCACCTCTATCACCACCACTGGCATGGTGTTCCTCGCCTCTATCACCACCACTGGCAGGGTGTTCCACGCCTCTATCACCACCGCTGGCAGCTGTTCTTTCCTTCTGTCACCACCACTGGCAGGGTGTTCCTCACCTCTATCACCACTACTGGGAGGGTGTTCCACACCTCTATCACCACCCCTGGCAGGTGTTCCACACCTCTATCACCACCACTGGAAAGTATTCTTCCCCTCTATCACCACCACTGGAGGGTGTTTCTCACCTCTATCAACACCACGGGCAGGGTGTTCCACGCCTCTATCACCACCACTGACAGGGTTTTCCTTGCCTCTATCACCACCACAGGCAGGGTGTTCCACTCCTCTATCACCACCACTGGCAGGGTGTCCCTCGCCTCTATCACCACCACTGGCAGGGTGTTCTATGCCTCTATCACCACCACTGGCAGGGTGTTGCACGCCTCTATCACCACCACTGGCAGGGTGTTCCACGCCTCTATCGCCACCACTGGCAGTGTTTTCCTCACCTCTATCACCACCACTGGCATGGTGTTCCTCGCCTCTATCACCACCACTGGCAGGATGTTCCACGCCTCTATCACCACCACTGGCAGCTGTACTTTCCTTCTGTCACCACCACTGGCAGGGTGTTTCTCACCTCTATCACCACCACTGGAAGGTGTTCTTTCCCACTATCACCACCACTGGCAGTGTGTTCCACACCTCTATCACCACCACTGGCAGGATGTTCCACGCCTCTATCACCACCACTGGCAGGATGTTCCACGCATCTATCACCACCACTGGCAGGGTGCTCCTCGCCTCTCAGGGTGTTCCTCGCCTCTATCACCACCACTGGCAGGGTGTCCATGCCTCTATCACCACCACTGGCAGGGTATTCCACGCCTCTATCACCACGACTGGCAGGGTGTTCCACACCTTTATCACCACCACTGGAGCGTGTTCCTCGCCTCTATCACCACCACTGGCAGGGTGTTCCACGCATCTATCACCACCACTGGCAGTGTTTTCCTCACCTCTATCACCACCACTGGCATGGTGTTCCTCTCCTCTATCACCACCACTGGCAGGGTGTTCCACGCCTCTATCACCACCACTGGCAGCTGTTCTTTCCTTCTGTCACCACCACTGGCAGGGTGTTCCTCACCTCTATCACCACTACTGGCAGGGTGTTCCACACCTCTATCACCACCTCTGACAGGTGTTCCACACCTCTATCACCACCACTGGAAAGTATTCTTCTCCTCTATCACCACCACTGGCAGGGTGTTCCACGCCTTTATCACCACCACTGGCAGGGTGTTCCTCGCCTCTATCACCACCACTGGCAGGGTGTTCCACACCTTTATCACCACCACTGGCAGGGTGTTCCTCGCCTCTATCACCACCACTGGCAGGGTGTTCTATGCCTCTATCACCACCACTGGCAGGGTGTTGCACGCCTCTATCACCACCACTGGCAGGGTGTTCCACGCCTCTATCACCACCACTGGCAGTGTTTTCCTCACCTCTATACCACCACTGGCATGGTGTTCCTCGCCTCTATCACCACCACTGGCAGGGTGTTCCACGCCTCTATCAGCACCACTGGCAGTGTTTCCTCACCTCTATCACCACCACTGGCATGGTGTTCCTCGCCTCTATCACCACCACTGGCAGGGTGTTCCACGCCTCTATCACCACCACTGGCAGCTGTTCTTTCCTTCTGTCACCACCACTGGCAGGGTGTTCCTCACCTCTATCACCACTACTGGCAGGGTGTTCCACACCTCTATCACCACCTCTGGCAGGTGTTCCACACCTCTATCACCACCACTGGAAAGTATTCTTCCCCTCTATCACCACGACTGGCAGGGTGTTCTACGCCTCTATCACCACCACTGGCAGGGTGTTCCACGCCTCTATCACCACCACTGGAAGGTGTTCTTTCCCTCTATCACCACCACTGGCAGGGTGTTCCACACCTCTATCACCACTACTGGCAGGATGTTCCACTCATCTATCACCACCACTGGCAGGGTGCTCCTCGCCTCTCAGGGTGTTCCTCGCCTCTATCACCACCACTGGCAGGGTGTTCCATGCCTCTATCACCACCACTGGCAGGGTATTCCATGCCTCTATCACCACCACTGGCAGGGTGTTCCACGCATCTATCACCACCACTGGCAGGGCATTCCACTCCTCTATCACCACCACTGGCAGGGTGTTCCTCGCCTCTATCACCACCACTGGCAGGGTGTCCTCACCTCTATCACCACCACTGGCAGGGTGTTGCTCGCCTGTATCACCACCACTGGCAGGGTGTTCCACGCCCCTATCACCACCACTGGCAGCTTTCTTTCCTTCTTTCACCACCACTGACAGGGTGTTCCTCGCCTCTATCACCACCACTGGCAGTGTTTTCCTCACCTCTATAACCACCACTGGCATGTTGTTCCTCGCCTCTATCACCACCACTGGCAGGATGTTCCACGCATCTATCACCACCACTGGCAGGGTGCTCCTCGCCTCTCAGGGTGTTCCTCGCCTCTATCACCACCACTGGCAGGGTGTCCATGCCTCTATCACCACCACTGGCAGGGTATTCCACGCCTCTATCACCACGACTGGCAGGGTGTTCCACACCTCTATCACCACCCCTGGCAGGTGTTCCACACCTCTATCACCACCACTGGAAAGTATTCTTCCCCTCTATCACCACCACTGGCAGTGTTTTCCTCACCTCTATCACCACCACTGGCATGGTGTTCCTCGCCTCTATCACCACCACTGGCAGCTGTTCTTTCCTTCTGTCACCACCACTGGCAGGGTGTTCCTCACCTCTATCACCACTACTGGCAGGGTGTTCCACACCTCTATCACCACCTCTGGCAGGTGTTCCACACCTCTATCACCACCACTGGCAGGGTGTTCCACACCTTTATCACCACCACTGGCAGGGTGTTCCTCGCCTCTATCACCACCACTGGCAGGGTGTTCTATGCCTCTATCACCACCACTGGCAGGGTGTTGCACGCCTCTATCACCACCACTGGCAGGGTGTTCCACACCTCTATCACCACTACTGGAAGGTGTTCTTTCCCTCTATCAGCACCACTGGCAGGGTGTTCCACACCGCTATCACCACTACTGGCAGGATGTTCCACGCCTCTATCACCACCACTGGCAGTGTTTTCCTCACCTCTATCACCACCACTGGCATGGTGTTCCTCGCCTCTATCACCACCACTGGCAGGGTGTTCCACGCCTCTATCACCACCACTGGCAGGGTGTTCCACGCCTCTATCACCACCGCTGGCAGCTGTTCTTTCCTTCTGTCACCACCACTGGCAGGGAGTTGCTCACCTCTATCACCACTACTGGCAGGGTGTTCCACACCTCTATCACCACCCCTGGCAGGTGTTCCACACCTCTATCACCACCACTGGAAAGTATTCTTCCCCTCTATCACCACCACTGGAGGGTGTTTCTCACCTCTATCAACACCACGGGCAGGGTGTTCGACGCCTCTATCACCACCACTGACAGGGTTTTACTTGCCTCTATCACCACCACTGGCAGGGTGTTCCACTCCTCTATCACCACCACTGGCAGGGTGTCCCTCGCCTCTATCACCACCACTGGCAGGGTGTTCTATGCCTCTATCACCACCACTGGCAGGGTGTTGCACGCCTCTATCACCACCACTGGCAGGGTGTTCCACGCCTCTATCGCCACCACTGGCAGTGTTTTCCTCACCTCTATCACCACCACTGGCATGGTGTTCCTCGCCTCTATCACCACCACTGGCAGGATGTTCCACGCCTCTATCACCACCACTGGCAGCTGTACTTTCCTTCTGTCACCACCACTGGCAGGGTGTTCCTCACCTCTATCACCACTACTGGCAGGGTGTTCCACACCTCTATCACCACCACTGGAAGGTGTTCTTTCCCACTATCACCACCACTGGCAGTGTGTTCCACACCTCTATCACCACCACTGGCAGGATGTTCCACGCCTCTATCACCACCACTGGCAGGATGTTCCACGCATCTATCACCACCACTGGCAGGGTGCTCCTCGCCTCTCAGGGTGTTCCTCGCCTCTATCACCACCACTGGCAGGGTGTCCATGCCTCTATCACCACCACTGGCAGGGTATTCCACGCCTCTATCACCACGACTGGCAGGGTGTTCCACACCTTCATCACCACCACTGGAGCGTGTTCCTCGCCTCTATCACCACCACTGGCAGGGTGTTCCACGCATCTATCACCACCACTGGCAGTGTTTTCCTCACCTCTATCACCACCACTGGCATGGTGTTCCTCTCCTCTATCACCACCACTGGCAGGGTGTTTCACGCCTCTATCACCACCACTGGCAGCTGTTCTTTCCTTCTGTCACCACCACTGGCAGGGTGTTCCTCACCTCTATCACCACTACTGGCAGGGTGTTCCACACCTCTATCACCACCTCTGGCAGGTGTTCCACACCTCTATCACCACCACTGGAAAGTATTCTTCTCCTCTATCACCACCACTGGCAGGGTGTTCCACGCCTTTATCACCACCACTGGCAGGGTGTTCCTCGCCTCTATCACCACCACTGGCAGGGTGTTCCACACCTTTATCACCACCACTGGCAGGGTGTTCCTCGCCTCTATCACCACCACTGGCAGGGTGTTCTATGCCTCTATCACCACCACTGGCAGGGTGTTCCACGCATCTATCACCACCACTGGCAGGGCATTCCACTCCTCTATCACCACCACTGGCAGGGTGTTCCACACTTTTATCACCACCACTGGCAGGGTGTTCCTCGCCTCTATCACCACCACTGGCAGGGTGTCCTCACCTCTATCACCACCACTGGCAGGGTGTTCCACGCCCCTATCACCACCACTGGCAGCTTTCTTTCCTTCTTTCACCACCACTGACAGGGTGTTCCTCGCCTCTATCACCACAACTGGCAGTGTTTTCCTCACCTCTATAACCACCACTGGCATGTTGTTCCTCGCCTCTATCACCACCACTGGCAGGGTGTTCCACGCCTCTATCACCACCGCTGGCAGCTGTTCTTTCCTTCTGTCACCACCACTGGCAGGGTGTTCCTCACCTCTATCACCACTACTGGCAGGGTGTTCCACACCTCTATCACCACCTCTGGCAGGTGTTCCACACCTCTATCACCACCACTGGAAAGTATTCTTCCCCTCTATCACCACCACTGGCAGGGTGTTCTACGCCTCTATCACCACCACTGGCAGGGTGTTCCACGCCTCTAGCACCACCACTGGCAGGGTGCTCCTCGCCTCTATCACCACCATTGGCAGGGTGTTCCTCGCCTCTATCACCACCACTGGCAGGGTGTTCCACGCATCTATCACCACCACTGGCAGGGTGTACCTCGCCTCTATCACCACCACTGGCAGGGTGTTCCACGCCTCTATCACCACCACTGGAAGGTGTTCTTTCCCTCTATCACCACCACTGGCAGGGTGTTCCACACCTCTATCACCACTACTGGCAGGATGTTCCACGCCTCTATCACCACCACTGGCAGGATGTTCCACGCATCTATCACCACCACTGGCAGGGTGCTCCTCGCCTCTCAGGGTGTTCCTCGCCTCTATCACCACCACTGGCAGGGTGTTCCACGCCTCTATCACCACCGCTGGCAGCTGTTCTTTCCTTCTGTTACCACCACTGGCAGGGTGTTCCTCACCTCTATCACCACTACTGGCAGGGTGTTCCACACCTCTATCACCACCACTGGAAAGTATTCTTCCCCTCTATCTCCACCACTGGAGGGTGTTTCTCACCTCTATCAACACCACGGGCAGGGTGTTCCACGCCTCTATCACCACCACTGACAGGGTTTTCCTTGCCTCTATCACCACCACTGGCAGGGTGTTCCACTCCTCTATCACCACCACTGGCAGGGTGTCCCTCGCCTCTATCACCACCACTGGCAGGGTGTTCTATGCCTCTATCACCACCACTGGCAGGGTGTTGCACGCCTCTATCACCACCACTGGCAGGGTGTTCCACGCCTCTATCGCCACCACTGGCAGTGTTTTCCTCACCTCTATCACCACCACTGGCATGGTGTTCCTCGCCTCTATCACCACCACTGGCAGGGTGTTCCACGCCTCTATCACCACCACTGGCAGCTGTACTTTCCTTCTGTCACCACCACTGGCAGGGTGTTCCTCACCTCTATCACCACTACTGGCAGGGTGTTCCACACCTCTATCACCACCACTGGAAGGTGTTCTTTCCCACTATCACCACCACTGGCAGGGTGTTCCGCACCTCTATCACCACCACTGGCAGGATGTTCCACGCCTCTATCACCACCACTGGCAGGACGTTCCACGCATCTATCACCACCACTGGCAGGGTGCTCCTCGCCTCTCAGGGTGTTCCTCGCCTCTATCACCACCACTGGCAGGGTGTCCATGCCTCTATCACCACCACTGGCAGGGTATTCCACGCCTCTATCACCACGACTGGCAGGGTGTTCCACACCTTTATCACCACCACTGGCAGGGTATTCCACGCCTCTATCACCACCACTGGCAGGGTATTCCACGCCTCTATCACCACGACTGGCAGGGTGTTCCACACCTCTATCACCACCTCTGGCAGGTGTTCCACACCTCTATCACGACCACTGGAAAGTATTCTTCTCCTCTATCACCACCACTGGCAGGGTGTTCCACGCCTTTATCACCACCACTGGCAGGGTGTTCCTCGCCTCTATCACCACCACTGGCAGGGTGTTCCACACCTTTATCACCACCACTGGCAGGGCGTTCCTCGCCTCTATCACCACCACTGGCAGGGTGTTCTATGCCTCTATCACCACCACTGGCAGGGTGTTCCACGCCTCTATCGCCACCACTGGCAGTGTTTTCCTCACCTCTATCACCACCACTGGCATGGTGTTCCTCGCCTCTATCACCACCACTGGCATGGTGTTCCACGCCTCTATCACCACCACTGGCAGCTGTACTTTCCTTCTGTCACCACCACTGGCAGGGTGTTCCTCACCTCTATCACCACTACTGGCAGGGTGTTCCACACCTCTATCACCACCACTGGAAGGTGTTCTTTCCCACTATCACCACCACTGGCAGGGTGTTCCACACCTCTATCACCACCACTGGCAGGATGTTCCACACCTCTATCACCACCACTGGCAGGATGTTCCACGCATCTATCACCACCACTGGCAGGGTGCTCCTCGCCTCTCAGGGTGTTCCTCGCCTCTATCACCACCACTGGCAGGGTGTCCATGCCTCTATCACCACCACTGGCAGGGTATTCCACGCCTCTATCACCGCGACTGGCAGGGTGTTCCACACCTTTATCACCACCACTGGAGCGTGTTCCTCGCCTCTATCACCACCACTGGCAGGGTGTTCCACGCATCTATCACCACCACTGGCAGTGTTTTCCTCACCTCTATCACCACCACTGGCAGGGTGTTCCACGCCTCTATCACCACCACTGGCAGCTGTTCTTTCCTTCTGTCACCACCACTGGCAGGGTGTTCCTCACCTCTATCACCACTACTGGCAGGGTGTTCCACACCTCTATCACCACCTCTGGCAGGTGTTCCACACCTCTATCACGACCACTGGAAAGTATTCTTCTCCTCTATCACCAGCACTGGCAGGGTGTTCCACGCCTTTATCACCACCACTGGCAGGGTGTTCCTCGCCTCTATCACCACCACTGGCAGGGTGTTCCACACCTTTATTACCACCACTGGCAGGGTGTTCCTCGCCTCTATCACCACCACTGGCAGGGTGTTCTATGCCTCTATCACCACCACTGGCAGGGTGTTGCACGCCTCTATCACCACCACTGGCAGGGTGTTCCACGCCTCTATCACCACTACTGGAAGGTGTTCTTTCCCTCTATCACCACCACTGGCAGGGTGTTCCACACCGCTATCACCACTACTGGCAGGATGTTCCACGCCTCTATCACCACCACTGGCAGTGTTTTCCTCACCTCTATCACCACCACTGGCATGGTGTTCCTCGCCTCTATCACCACCACTGGCAGGGTGTTCCACGCCTCTATCACCACCACTGGCAGCTGTTCTTTCCTTCTGTCACCACCACTGGCAGGGTGTTCCTCACCTCTATCACCACTACTGGGAGGGTGTTCCACGCCTCTATCACCACCGCTGGCAGCTGTTCTTTCCCTCTGTCACCACCACTGGCAGGGTGTTCCTCACCTCTATCACCACTACTGGGAGGGTGTTCCACACCTCTATCACCACCCCTGGCTGGTGTTCCACACCTCTATCACCACCACTGGAAAGTATTCTTCCCCTCTATCACCACCACTGGAGGGTGTTTCTCACCTCTATCAACACCACGGGCAGGGTGTTCCACGCCTCTATCACCACCACTGACAGGGTTTTCCTTGCCTCTATCACCACCACAGGCAGGGTGTTCCACTCCTCTATCACCACCACTGGCAGGGTGTCCCTCGCCTCTATCACCACCACTGGCAGGGTGTTCTATGCCTCTATCACCACCACTGGCAGGGTGTTGCACGCCTCTATCACCACCACTGGCAGGGTGTTCCACGCCTCTATCGCCACCACTGGCAGTGTTTTCCTCACCTCTATCACCACCACTGGCATGGTGTTCCTCGCCTCTATCACCACCACTGGCAGGATGTTCCACGCCTCTATCACCACCACTGACAGCTGTACTTTCCTTCTGTCACCACCACTGGCAGGGTGTTTCTCACCTCTATCACCACTACTGGCAGGGTGTTCCACACTTTTATCACCACCACTGGCAGGGTGTTCCTCGCCTCTATCACCACCACTGGCAGGGTGTCCTCACCTCTATCACCACCACTGGCAGGGTGTTGCTCGCCTGTATCACCACCACTGGCAGGGTGTTCCACGCCCCTATCACCACCACTGGCAGCTTTCTTTCCTTCTTTCACCACCACTGACAGGGTGTTCCTCGCCTCTATCACCACCACTGGCAGTGTTTTCCTCACCTCTATAACCGCCACTGGCATGTTGTTCCTCGCCTCTATCACCACCACTGGCAGGGTGTTCCACGCCTCTATCACCACCACTGGCAGGGTGCTCCTCGCCTCTCAGGGTGTTCCTCGCCTCTATCACCACCACTGGCAGGGTGTTCCACGCCTCTATCACCACCGCTGGCAGCTGTTCTTTCCTTCTGTTACCACCACTGGCAGGGTGTTCCTCACCTCTATCACCACTACTGGCAGGGTGTTCCACATCTCTATCACCACCACTGGAAAGTATTCTTCCCCTCTATCTCCACCACTGGAGGGTGTTTCTCACCTCTATCAACACCACGGGCAGGGTGTTCCACGCCTCTATCACCACCACTGACAGGGTTTTCCTTGCCTCTATCACCACCACTGGCAGGGTGTTCCACTCCTCTATCACCACCACTGGCAGGGTGTCCCTCGCCTCTATCACCACCACTGGCAGGGTGTTCTATGCCTCTATCACCACCACTGGCAGGGTGTTGCACGCCTCTATCACCACCACTGGCAGGGTGTTCCACGCCTCTATCGCCACCACTGGCAGTGTTTTCCTCACCTCTATCACCACCACTGGCATGGTGTTCCTCGCCTCTATCACCACCACCGGCAGGGTGTTCCACGCCTCTATCACCACCACTGGCAGCTGTACTTTCCTTCTGTCGCCACCACTGGCAGGGTGTTCCTCACCTCTATCACCACTACTGGCAGGGTGTTCCACACCTCTATCACCACCACTGGAAGGTGTTCTTTCCCACTATCACCACCACTGGCAGGGTGTTCCACACCTCTATCACCACCACTGGCAGGATGTTCCACGCCTCTATCACCACCACTGGCAGGATGTTCCACGCATCTATCACCACCACTGGCAGGGTGCTCCTCGCCTCTCAGGGTGTTCCTCGCCTCTATCACCACCACTGGCAGGGTGTCCATGCCTCTATCACCACCACTGGCAGGGTATTCCACGCCTCTATCACCACGACTGGCAGGGTGTTCCACACCTTTATCACCACCACTGGAGCGTGTTCCTCGCCTCTATCACCACCACTGGCAGGGTGTTCCACGCATCTATCACCACCACTGGCAGTGTTTTCCTCACCTCTATCACCACCACTGGCATGGTGTTCCTCTCCTCTATCACCACCACTGGCAGGGTGTTCCACGCCTCTATCACCACCACTGGCAGCTGTTCTTTCCTTCTGTCACCACCACTGGCAGGGTGTTCCTCACCTCTATCACCACTACTGGCAGGGTGTTCCACACCTCTATCACCACCTCTGGCAGGTGTTCCACACCTCTATCACCACCACTGGAAAGTATTCTTCTCCTCTATCACCACCACTGGCAGGGTGTTCCACACCTTTATCACCACCACTGGAGCGTGTTCCTCGCCTCTATCACCACCACTGGCAGGGTGTTCCACGCATCTATCACCACCACTGGCAGTGTTTTCCTCACCTCTATCACCACCACTGGCATGGTGTTCCTCTCCTCTATCACCACCACTGGCAGGGTGTTCCACGCCTCTATCACCACCACTGGCAGCTGTTCTTTCCTTCTGTCACCACCACTGGCAGGGTGTTCCTCACCTCTATCACCACTACTGGCAGGGTGTTCCACACCTCTATCACCACCTCTGGCAGGTGTTCCACACCTCTATCACGACCACTGGAAAGTATTCTTCTCCTCGATCACCACCACTGGCAGGGTGTTCCACGCCTTTATCACCACCACTGGCAGGGTGTTCCTCGCCTCTATCACCACCACTGGCAGGGTGTTCCACACCTTTATCAGCACCACTGGCAGGGTGTTCCTCGCCTCTATCACCACCACTGGCAGGGTGTTCTATGCCTCTATCACCACCACTGGCAGGGTGTTGCACGCCTCTATCACCACCACTGGCAGGGTGTTCCACGCCTCTATCACCACTACTGGAAGGTGTTCTTTCCCTCTATCACCACCACTGGCAGGGTGTTCCACACCGCTATCACCACTACTGGCAGGATGTTCCACGCCTCTATCACCACCACTGGCAGTGTTTTCCTCACCTCTATCACCACCACTGGCATGGTGTTCCTCGCCTCTATCACCACCACTGGCAGGGTGTTCCACGCCTCTATCACCACCACTGGCAGTGTTTTCCTCACCTCTATCACCACCACTGGCATGGTGTTCCTCGCCTCTATCACCACCACTGGCAGGGTGTTCCACGCCTCTATCACCACCGCTGGCAGCTGTTCTTTCCTTCTGTCACCACCACTGGCAGGGTGTTCCTCACCTCTATCACCACTACTGGGAGGGTGTTCCACACCTCTATCACCACCCCTGGCAGGTGTTCCACACCTCTATCACCACCACTGGAAAGTATTCTTCCCCTCTATCACCACCACTGGAGGGTGTTTCTCACCTCTATCAACACCACGGGCAGGGTGTTCCACGCCTCTATCACCACCACTGACAGGGTTTTCCTTGCCTCTATCACCACCACTGGCAGGGTGTTCTATGCCTCTATCACCACCACTGGCAGGGTGTTGCACGCCTCTATCACCACCACTGGCAGGGTGTTCCACGCCTCTATCGCCACCACTGGCAGTGTTTTCCTCACCTCTATCACCACCACTGGCATGGTGTTCCTCGCCTCTATCACCACCACTGGCAGGATGTTCCACGCCTCTATCACCACCACTGGCAGCTGTACTTTCCTTCTGTCACCACCACTGGCAGGGTGTTTCTCACCTCTATCACCACCACTGGAAGGTGTTCTTTCCCACTATCACCACCACTGGCAGTGTGTTCCACACCTCTATCACCACCACTGGCAGGATGTTCCACGCCTCTATCACCACCACTGGCAGGATGTTCCACGCATCTATCACCACCACTGGCAGGGTGCTCCTCGCCTCTCAGGGTGTTCCTCGCCTCTATCACCACCACTGGCAGGGTGTCCATGCCTCTATCACCACCACTGGCAGGGTATTCCACGCCTCTATCACCACGACTGGCAGGGTGTTCCACACCTTTATCACCACCACTGGAGCGTGTTCCTCGCCTCTATCACCACCACTGGCAGGGTGTTCCACGCATCTATCACCACCACTGGCAGTGTTTTCCTCACCTCTATCACCACCACTGGCATGGTGTTCCTCTCCTCTATCACCACCACTGGCAGGGTGTTCCACGCCTCTATCACCACCACTGGCAGCTGTTCTTTCCTTCTGTCACCAGCACTGGCAGGGTGTTCCTCACCTGTATCACCACTACTGGCAGGGTGTTCCACACCTCTATCACCACCTCTGGCAGGTGTTCCACACCTCTATCACCACCACTGGAAAGTATTCTTCTCCTCTATCACCACCACTGGCAGGGTGTTCCACGCCTTTATCACCACCACTGGCAGGGTGTTCCTCACCTCTATCACCACCACTGGCAGGGTGTTCCACACCTTTATCACCACCACTGGCAGGGTGTTCCTCGCCTCTATCACCACCACTGGCAGGGTGTTCTATGCCTCTATCACCACCACTGGCAGGGTGTTGCACGCCTCTATCACCACCACTGGCAGGGTGTTCCACGCCTCTATCACCACCACTGGCAGTGTTTTCCTCACCTCTATACCACCACTGGCATGGTGTTCCTCGCCTCTATCACCACCACTGGCAGGGTGTTCCACGCCTCTATCAGCACCACTGGCAGTGTTTCCTCACCTCTATCACCACCACTGGCATGGTGTTCCTCGCCTCTATCACCACCACTGGCAGGGTGTTCCACGCCTCTATCACCACCACTGGCAGCTGTTCTTTCCTTCTGTCACCACCACTGGCAGGGTGTTCCTCACCTCTATCACCACTACTGGCAGGGTGTTCCACACCTCTATCACCACCTCTGGCAGGTGTTCCACACCTCTATCACCACCACTGGAAAGTATTCTTCCCCTCTATCACCAGGACTGGCAGGGTGTTCTACGCCTCTATCACCACCACTGGCAGGGTGTTCCACGCCTCTATCACCACCACTGGAAGGTGTTCTTTCCCTCTATCACCACCACTGGCAGGGTGTTCCACACCTCTATCACCACTACTGGCAGGATGTTCCACTCATCTATCACCACCACTGGCAGGGTGCTCCTCGCCTCTCAGGGTGTTCCTCGCCTCTATCACCACCACTGGCAGGGTGTTCCATGCCTCTATCACCACCACTGGCAGGGTATTCCATGCCTCTATCACCACCACTGGCAGGGTGTTCCACGCATCTATCACCACCACTGGCAGGGCATTCCACTCCTCTATCACCACCACTGGCAGGGTGTTCCTCGCCTCTATCACCACCACTGGCAGGGTGTCCTCACCTCTATCACCACCACTGGCAGGGTGTTGCTCGCCTGTATCACCACCACTGGCAGGGTGTTCCACGCCCCTATCACCACCACTGGCAGCTTTCTTTCCTTCTTTCACCACCACTGACAGGGTGTTCCTCGCCTCTATCACCACCACTGGCAGTGTTTTCCTCACCTCTATAACCACCACTGGCATGTTGTTCCTCGCCTCTATCACCACCACTGGCAGGATGTTCCACGCATCTATCACCACCACTGGCAGGGTGCTCCTCGCCTCTCAGGGTGTTCCTCGCCTCTATCACCACCACTGGCAGGGTGTCCATGCCTCTATCACCACCACTGGCAGGGTATTCCACGCCTCTATCACCACGACTGGCAGGGTGTTCCACACCTCTATCACCACCCCTGGCAGGTGTTCCACACCTCTATCACCACCACTGGAAAGTATTCTTCCCCTCTATCACCACCACTGGCAGTGTTTTCCTCACCTCTATCACCACCACTGGCATGGTGTTCCTCGCCTCTATCACCACCACTGGCAGCTGTTCTTTCCTTCTGTCACCACCACTGGCAGGGTGTTCCTCACCTCTATCACCACTACTGGCAGGGTGTTCCACACCTCTATCACCACCTCTGGCAGGTGTTCCACACCTCTATCACCACCACTGGCAGGGTGTTCCACACCTTTATCACCACCACTGGCAGGGTGTTCCTCGCCTCTATCACCACCACTGGCAGGGTGTTCTATGCCTCTATCACCACCACTGGCAGGGTGTTGCACGCCTCTATCACCACCACTGGCAGGGTGTTCCACACCTCTATCACCACTACTGGAAGGTGTTCTTTCCCTCTATCAGCACCACTGGCAGGGTGTTCCACACCGCTATCACCACTACTGGCAGGATGTTCCACGCCTCTATCACCACCACTGGCAGTGTTTTCCTCACCTCTATCACCACCACTGGCATGGTGTTCCTCGCCTCTATCACCACCACTGGCAGGGTGTTCCACGCCTCTATCACCACCACTGGCAGTGTTTTCCTCACCTCTATCACCACCACTGGCATGGTGTTCCTCGCCTCTATCACCACCACTGGCAGGGTGTTCCACGCCTCTATCACCACCACTGGCAGCTGTTCTTTCCTTCTGTCACCACCACTGGCAGGGAGTTCCTCACCTCTATCACCACTACTGGCAGGGTGTTCCACACCTCTATCACCACCCCTGGCAGGTGTTCCACACCTCTATCACCACCACTGGAAAGTATTCTTCCCCTCTATCACCACCACTGGAGGGTGTTTCTCACCTCTATCAACACCACGGGCAGGGTGTTCGACGCCTCTATCACCACCACTGACAGGGTTTTCCTTGCCTCTATCACCACCACTGGCAGGGTGTTCCACTCCTCTATCACCACCACTGGCAGGGTGTCCCTCGCCTCTATCACCACCACTGGCAGGGTGTTCTATGCCTCTATCACCACCACTGGCAGGGTGTTGCACGCCTCTATCACCACCACTGGCAGGGTGTTCCACGCCTCTATCGCCACCACTGGCAGTGTTTTCCTCACCTCTATCACCACCACTGGCATGGTGTTCCTCGCCTCTATCACCACCACTGGCAGGATGTTCCACGCCTCTATCACCACCACTGGCAGCTGTACTTTCCTTCTGTCACCACCACTGGCAGGGTGTTCCTCACCTCTATCACCACTACTGGCAGGGTGTTCCACACCTCTATCACCACCACTGGAAGGTGTTCTTTCCCACTATCACCACCACTGGCAGTGTGTTCCACACCTCTATCACCACCACTGGCAGGATGTTCCACGCCTCTATCACCACCACTGGCAGGATGTTCCACGCATCTATCACCACCACTGGCAGGGTGCTCCTCGCCTCTCAGGGTGTTCCTCGCCTCTATCACCACCACTGGCAGGGTGTCCATGCCTCTATCACCACCACTGGCAGGGTATTCCACGCCTCTATCACCACGACTGGCAGGGTGTTCCACACCTTCATCACCACCACTGGAGCGTGTTCCTCGCCTCTATCACCACCACTGGCAGGGTGTTCCACGCATCTATCACCACCACTGGAAAGTATTCTTCTCCTCTATCACCACCACTGGCAGGGTGTTCCACGCCTTTATCACCACCACTGGCAGGGTGTTCCTCGCCTCTATCACCACCACTGGCAGGGTGTTCCACACCTTTATCACCACCACTGGCAGGGTGTTCCTCGCCTCTATCACCACCACTGGCAGGGTGTTCTATGCCTCTATCACCACCACTGGCAGGGTGTTGCACGCCTCTATCACCACCACTGGCAGGGTGTTCCACGCCTCTATCACCACCACTGGCAGTGTTTTCCTCACCTCTATACCACCACTGGCATGGTGTTCCTCGCCTCTATCACCACCACTGGCAGAGTGTTCCACGCCTCTATCACCACCACTGGCAGTGTTTCCTCACCTCTATCACCACCACTGGCATGGTGTTCCTCGCCTCTATCACCACCTCTGGCAGGTGTTCCACACCTCTATCACCACCACTGGAAAGTATTCTTCCCCTCTATCACCACGACTGGCAGGGTGTTCTACGCCTCTATCACCACCACTGGCAGGGTGTTCCACGCCTCTATCACCAGCACTGGAAGGTGTTCTTTCCCTCTATCACCACCACTGGCAGGGTGTTCCACACCTCTATCACCACTACTGGCAGGATGTTCCACGCCTCTATCACCACCACTGGCAGGATGTTCCACTCATCTATCACCACCACTGGCAGGGTGCTCCTCGCCTCTCAGGGTGTTCCTCGCCTCTATCACCACCACTGGCAGGGTGTTCCATGCCTCTATCACCACCACTGGCAGGGTATTCCATGCCTCTATCACCACCACTGGCAGGGTGTTCCACGCATCTATCACCACCACTGGCAGGGTGTCCTCACCTCTATCACCACCACTGGCAGGGTGTTCCACGCCCCTATCACCACCACTGGCAGCTTTCTTTCCTTCTTTCACCACCACTGACAGGGTGTTCCTCGCCTCTATCACCACAACTGGCAGTGTTTTCCTCACCTCTATAACCACCACTGGCATGTTGTTCCTCGCCTCTATCACCACCACTGGCAGGGTGTTCCACGCCTCTATCACCACCGCTGGCAGCTGTTCTTTCCTTCTGTCACCACCACTGGCAGGGTGTTCCTCACCTCTATCACCACTACTGGCAGGGTGTTCCACACCTCTATCACCACCTCTGGCAGGTGTTCCACACCTCTATCACCACCACTGGAAAGTATTCTTCCCCTCTATCACCACCACTGGCAGGGTGTTCTACGCCTCTATCACCACCACTGGCAGGGTGTTCCACGCCTCTAGCACCACCACTGGCAGGGTGCTCCTCGCCTCTATCACCACCATTGGCAGGGTGTTCCTCGCCTCTATCACCACCACTGGCAGGGTGTTCCACGCATCTATCACCACCACTGGCAGGGTGTACCTCGCCTCTATCACCACCACTGGCAGGGTGTTCCACGCCTCTATCACCACCACTGGAAGGTGTTCTTTCCCTCTATCACCACCACTGGCAGGGTGTTCCACACCTCTATCACCACTACTGGCAGGATGTTCCACGCCTCTATCACCACCACTGGCAGGATGTTCCACGCATCTATCACCACCACTGGCAGGGTGCTCCTCGCCTCTCAGGGTGTTCCTCGCCTCTATCACCACCACTGGCAGGGTGTTCCACGCCTCTATCACCACCGCTGGCAGCTGTTCTTTCCTTCTGTTACCACCACTGGCAGGGTGTTCCTCACCTCTATCACCACTACTGGCAGGGTGTTCCACACCTCTATCACCACCACTGGAAAGTATTCTTCCCCTCTATCTCCACCACTGGAGGGTGTTTCTCACCTCTATCAACACCACGGGCAGGGTGTTCCACGCCTCTATCACCACCACTGACAGGGTTTTCCTTGCCTCTATCACCACCACTGGCAGGGTGTTCCACTCCTCTATCACCACCACTGGCAGGGTGTCCCTCGCCTCTATCACCACCACTGGCAGGGTGTTCTATGCCTCTATCACCACCACTGGCAGGGTGTTGCACGCCTCTATCACCACCACTGGCAGGGTGTTCCACGCCTCTATCGCCACCACTGGCAGTGTTTTCCTCACCTCTATCACCACCACTGGCATGGTGTTCCTCGCCTCTATCACCACCACTGGCAGGGTGTTCCACGCCTCTATCACCACCACTGGCAGCTGTACTTTCCTTCTGTCACCACCACTGGCAGGG
Source organism: Mobula birostris (assembly GCF_030028105.1). Taxonomy (NCBI): domain Eukaryota; kingdom Metazoa; phylum Chordata; class Chondrichthyes; order Myliobatiformes; family Myliobatidae; genus Mobula; species Mobula birostris. The sequence goes on along the minus strand of NW_027274294.1, from coordinate 46,663 downwards.
TGTTCCTCACCTCTATCACCACTACTGGCAGGGTGTTCCACACCTCTATCACCACCACTGGAAGGTGTTCTTTCCCACTATCACCACCACTGGCAGGGTGTTCCGCACCTCTATCACCACCACTGGCAGGATGTTCCACGCCTCTATCACCACCACTGGCAGGACGTTCCACGCATCTATCACCACCACTGGCAGGGTGCTCCTCGCCTCTCAGGGTGTTCCTCGCCTCTATCACCACCACTGGCAGGGTGTCCATGCCTCTATCACCACCACTGGCAGGGTATTCCACGCCTCTATCACCACGACTGGCAGGGTGTTCCACACCTTTATCACCACCACTGGCAGGGTATTCCACGCCTCTATCACCACCACTGGCAGGGTATTCCACGCCTCTATCACCACGACTGGCAGGGTGTTCCACACCTCTATCACCACCTCTGGCAGGTGTTCCACACCTCTATCACGACCACTGGAAAGTATTCTTCTCCTCTATCACCACCACTGGCAGGGTGTTCCACGCCTTTATCACCACCACTGGCAGGGTGTTCCTCGCCTCTATCACCACCACTGGCAGGGTGTTCCACACCTTTATCACCACCACTGGCAGGGTGTTCCTCGCCTCTATCACCACCACTGGCAGGGTGTTCTATGCCTCTATCACCACCACTGGCAGGGTGTTCCACGCCTCTATCGCCACCACTGGCAGTGTTTTCCTCACCTCTATCACCACCACTGGCATGGTGTTCCTCGCCTCTATCACCACCACTGGCATGGTGTTCCACGCCTCTATCACCACCACTGGCAGCTGTACTTTCCTTCTGTCACCACCACTGGCAGGGTGTTCCTCACCTCTATCACCACTACTGGCAGGGTGTTCCACACCTCTATCACCACCACTGGAAGGTGTTCTTTCCCACTATCACCACCACTGGCAGGGTGTTCCACACCTCTATCACCACCACTGGCAGGATGTTCCACGCCTCTATCACCACCACTGGCAGGATGTTCCACGCATCTATCACCACCACTGGCAGGGTGCTCCTCGCCTCTCAGGGTGTTCCTCGCCTCTATCACCACCACTGGCAGGGTGTCCATGCCTCTATCACCACCACTGGCAGGGTATTCCACGCCTCTATCACCACGACTGGCAGGGTGTTCCACACCTTTATCACCACCACTGGAGCGTGTTCCTCGCCTCTATCACCACCACTGGCAGGGTGTTCCACGCATCTATCACCACCACTGGCAGTGTTTTCCTCACCTCTATCACCACCACTGGCAGGGTGTTCCACGCCTCTATCACCACCACTGGCAGCTGTTCTTTCCTTCTGTCACCACCACTGGCAGGGTGTTCCTCACCTCTATCACCACTACTGGCAGGGTGTTCCACACCTCTATCACCACCTCTGGCAGGTGTTCCACACCTCTATCACGACCACTGGAAAGTATTCTTCTCCTCTATCACCACCACTGGCAGGGTGTTCCACGCCTTTATCACCACCACTGGCAGGGTGTTCCTCGCCTCTATCACCACCACTGGCAGGGTGTTCCACACCTTTATTACCACCACTGGCAGGGTGTTCCTCGCCTCTATCACCACCACTGGCAGGGTGTTCTATGCCTCTATCACCACCACTGGCAGGGTGTTGCACGCCTCTATCACCACCACTGGCAGGGTGTTCCACGCCTCTATCACCACTACTGGAAGGTGTTCTTTCCCTCTATCACCACCACTGGCAGGGTGTTCCACACCGCTATCACCACTACTGGCAGGATGTTCCACGCCTCTATCACCACCACTGGCAGTGTTTTCCTCACCTCCATCACCACCACTGGCATGGTGTTCCTCGCCTCTATCACCACCCCTGGCTGGTGTTCCACACCTCTATCACCACCACTGGAAAGTATTCTTCCCCTCTATCACCACCACTGGAGGGTGTTTCTCACCTCTATCAACACCACGGGCAGGGTGTTCCACGCCTCTATCACCACCACTGACAGGGTTTTCCTTGCCTCTATCACCACCACAGGCAGGGTGTTCCACTCCTCTATCACCACCACTGGCAGGGTGTCCCTCGCCTCTATCACCACCACTGGCAGGGTGTTCTATGCCTCTATCACCACCACTGGCAGGGTGTTGCACGCCTCTATCACCACCACTGGCAGGGTGTTCCACGCCTCTATCGCCACCACTGGCAGTGTTTTCCTCACCTCTATCACCACCACTGGCATGGTGTTCCTCGCCTCTATCACCACCACTGGCAGGATGTTCCACGCCTCTATCACCACCACTGACAGCTGTACTTTCCTTCTGTCACCACCACTGGCAGGGTGTTTCTCACCTCTATCACCACTACTGGCAGGGTGTTCCACACTTTTATCACCACCACTGGCAGGGTGTTCCTCGCCTCTATCACCACCACTGGCAGGGTGTCCTCACCTCTATCACCACCACTGGCAGGGTGTTGCTCGCCTGTATCACCACCACTGGCAGGGTGTTCCACGCCCCTATCACCACCACTGGCAGCTTTCTTTCCTTCTTTCACCACCACTGACAGGGTGTTCCTCGCCTCTATCACCACCACTGGCAGTGTTTTCCTCACCTCTATAACCGCCACTGGCATGTTGTTCCTCGCCTCTATCACCACCACTGGCAGGGTGCTCCTCGCCTCTCAGGGTGTTCCTCGCCTCTATCACCACCACTGGCAGGGTGTTCCACGCCTCTATCACCACCGCTGGCAGCTGTTCTTTCCTTCTGTTACCACCACTGGCAGGGTGTTCCTCACCTCTATCACCACTACTGGCAGGGTGTTCCACATCTCTATCACCACCACTGGAAAGTATTCTTCCCCTCTATCTCCACCACTGGAGGGTGTTTCTCACCTCTATCAACACCACGGGCAGGGTGTTCCACGCCTCTATCACCACCACTGACAGGGTTTTCCTTGCCTCTATCACCACCACTGGCAGGGTGTTCCACTCCTCTATCACCACCACTGGCAGGGTGTCCCTCGCCTCTATCACCACCACTGGCAGGGTGTTCTATGCCTCTATCACCACCACTGGCAGGGTGTTGCACGCCTCTATCACCACCACTGGCAGGGTGTTCCACGCCTCTATCACCACCACTGGCAGGATGTTCCACGCCTCTATCACCACCACTGGCAGGATGTTCCACGCATCTATCACCACCACTGGCAGGGTGCTCCTCGCCTCTCAGGGTGTTCCTCGCCTCTATCACCACCACTGGCAGGGTGTCCATGCCTCTATCACCACCACTGGCAGGGTATTCCACGCCTCTATCACCACGACTGGCAGGGTGTTCCACACCTTTATCACCACCACTGGAGCGTGTTCCTCGCCTCTATCACCACCACTGGCAGGGTGTTCCACGCATCTATCACCACCACTGGCAGTGTTTTCCTCACCTCTATCACCACCACTGGCATGGTGTTCCTCTCCTCTATCACCACCACTGGCAGGGTGTTCCACGCCTCTATCACCACCACTGGCAGCTGTTCTTTCCTTCTGTCACCACCACTGGCAGGGTGTTCCTCACCTCTATCACCACTACTGGCAGGGTGTTCCACACCTCTATCACCACCTCTGGCAGGTGTTCCACACCTCTATCACGACCACTGGAAAGTATTCTTCTCCTCGATCACCACCACTGGCAGGGTGTTCCACGCCTTTATCACCACCACTGGCAGGGTGTTCCTCGCCTCTATCACCACCACTGGCAGGGTGTTCCACACCTTTATCAGCACCACTGGCAGGGTGTTCCTCGCCTCTATCACCACCACTGGCAGGGTGTTCCACGCCTCTATCACCACCACTGGCAGTGTTTTCCTCACCTCTATCACCACCACTGGCATGGTGTTCCTCGCCTCTATCACCACCACTGGCAGGGTGTTCCACGCCTCTATCACCACCACTGGCAGGGTGTTCCACACCGCTATCACCACTACTGGCAGGATGTTCCACGCCTCTATCACCACCACTGGCAGTGTTTTCCTCACCTCTATCACCACCACTGGCATGGTGTTCCTCGCCTCTATCACCACCACTGGCAGGGTGTTCCACGCCTCTATCACCACCACTGGCAGTGTTTTCCTCACCTCTATCACCACCACTGGCATGGTGTTCCTCGCCTCTATCACCACCACTGGCAGGGTGTTCCACGCCTCTATCACCACCGCTGGCAGCTGTTCTTTCCTTCTGTCACCACCACTGGCAGGGTGTTCCTCACCTCTATCACCACTACTGGGAGGGTGTTCCACACCTCTATCACCACCCCTGGCAGGTGTTCCACACCTCTATCACCACCACTGGAAAGTATTCTTCCCCTCTATCACCACCACTGGAGGGTGTTTCTCACCTCTATCAACACCACGGGCAGGGTGTTCCACTCCTCTATCACCACCACTGGCAGGGTGTCCCTCGCCTCTATCACCACCACTGGCAGGGTGTTCTATGCCTCTATCACCACCACTGGCAGGGTGTTGCACGCCTCTATCACCACCACTGGCAGGGTGTTCCACGCCTCTATCGCCACCACTGGCAGTGTTTTCCTCACCTCTATCACCACCACTGGCATGGTGTTCCTCGCCTCTATCACCACCACTGGCAGGATGTTCCACGCCTCTATCACCACCACTGGCAGCTGTACTTTCCTTCTGTCACCACCACTGGCAGGGTGTTTCTCACCTCTATCACCACCACTGGAAGGTGTTCTTTCCCACTATCACCACCACTGGCAGTGTGTTCCACACCTCTATCACCACCACTGGCAGGATGTTCCACGCCTCTATCACCACCACTGGCAGGATGTTCCACGCATCTATCACCACCACTGGCAGGGTGCTCCTCGCCTCTCAGGGTGTTCCTCGCCTCTATCACCACCACTGGCAGGGTGTCCATGCCTCTATCACCACCACTGGCAGGGTATTCCACGCCTCTATCACCACGACTGGCAGGGTGTTCCACACCTTTATCACCACCACTGGAGCGTGTTCCTCGCCTCTATCACCACCACTGGCAGGGTGTTCCACGCATCTATCACCACCACTGGCAGTGTTTTCCTCACCTCTATCACCACCACTGGCATGGTGTTCCTCTCCTCTATCACCACCACTGGCAGGGTGTTCCACGCCTCTATCACCACCACTGGCAGCTGTTCTTTCCTTCTGTCACCACCACTGGCAGGGTGTTCCTCACCTCTATCACCACTACTGGCAGGGTGTTCCACACCTCTATCACCACCTCTGACAGGTGTTCCACACCTCTATCACCACCACTGGAAAGTATTCTTCTCCTCTATCACCACCACTGGCAGGGTGTTCCACGCCTTTATCACCACCACTGGCAGGGTGTTCCTCGCCTCTATCACCACCACTGGCAGGGTGTTCCACACCTTTATCACCACCACTGGCAGGGTGTTCCTCGCCTCTATCACCACCACTGGCAGGGTGTTCTATGCCTCTATCACCACCACTGGCAGGGTGTTGCACGCCTCTATCACCACCACTGGCAGGGTGTTCCACGCCTCTATCACCACCACTGGCAGTGTTTTCCTCACCTCTATACCACCACTGGCATGGTGTTCCTCGCCTCTATCACCACCACTGGCAGGGTGTTCCACGCCTCTATCAGCACCACTGGCAGTGTTTCCTCACCTCTATCACCACCACTGGCATGGTGTTCCTCGCCTCTATCACCACCACTGGCAGGGTGTTCCACGCCTCTATCACCACCACTGGCAGCTGTTCTTTCCTTCTGTCACCACCACTGGCAGGGTGTTCCTCACCTCTATCACCACTACTGGCAGGGTGTTCCACACCTCTATCACCACCTCTGGCAGGTGTTCCACACCTCTATCACCACCACTGGAAAGTATTCTTCCCCTCTATCACCACGACTGGCAGGGTGTTCTACGCCTCTATCACCACCACTGGCAGGGTGTTCCACGCCTCTATCACCACCACTGGAAGGTGTTCTTTCCCTCTATCACCACCACTGGCAGGGTGTTCCACACCTCTATCACCACTACTGGCAGGATGTTCCACTCATCTATCACCACCACTGGCAGGGTGCTCCTCGCCTCTCAGGGTGTTCCTCGCCTCTATCACCACCACTGGCAGGGTGTTCCATGCCTCTATCACCACCACTGGCAGGGTATTCCATGCCTCTATCACCACCACTGGCAGGGTGTTCCACGCATCTATCACCACCACTGGCAGGGCATTCCACTCCTCTATCACCACCACTGGCAGGGTGTTCCTCGCCTCTATCACCACCACTGGCAGGGTGTCCTCACCTCTATCACCACCACTGGCAGGGTGTTGCTCGCCTGTATCACCACCACTGGCAGGGTGTTCCACGCCCCTATCACCACCACTGGCAGCTTTCTTTCCTTCTTTCACCACCACTGACAGGGTGTTCCTCGCCTCTATCACCACCACTGGCAGTGTTTTCCTCACCTCTATAACCACCACTGGCATGTTGTTCCTCGCCTCTATCACCACCACTGGCAGGATGTTCCACGCATCTATCACCACCACTGGCAGGGTGCTCCTCGCCTCTCAGGGTGTTCCTCGCCTCTATCACCACCACTGGCAGGGTGTCCATGCCTCTATCACCACCACTGGCAGGGTATTCCACGCCTCTATCACCACGACTGGCAGGGTGTTCCACACCTCTATCACCACCCCTGGCAGGTGTTCCACACCTCTATCACCACCACTGGAAAGTATTCTTCCCCTCTATCACCACCACTGGCAGTGTTTTCCTCACCTCTATCACCACCACTGGCATGGTGTTCCTCGCCTCTATCACCACCACTGGCAGCTGTTCTTTCCTTCTGTCACCACCACTGGCAGGGTGTTCCTCACCTCTATCACCACTACTGGCAGGGTGTTCCACACCTCTATCACCACCTCTGGCAGGTGTTCCACACCTCTATCACCACCACTGGCAGGGTGTTCCACACCTTTATCACCACCACTGGCAGGGTGTTCCTCGCCTCTATCACCACCACTGGCAGGGTGTTCTATGCCTCTATCACCACCACTGGCAGGGTGTTGCACGCCTCTATCACCACCACTGGCAGGGTGTTCCACACCTCTATCACCACTACTGGAAGGTGTTCTTTCCCTCTATCAGCACCACTGGCAGGGTGTTCCACACCGCTATCACCACTACTGGCAGGATGTTCCACGCCTCTATCACCACCACTGGCAGTGTTTTCCTCACCTCTATCACCACCACTGGCATGGTGTTCCTCGCCTCTATCACCACCACTGGCAGGGTGTTCCACGCCTCTATCACCACCACTGGCAGGGTGTTCCACGCCTCTATCACCACCGCTGGCAGCTGTTCTTTCCTTCTGTCACCACCACTGGCAGGGAGTTGCTCACCTCTATCACCACTACTGGCAGGGTGTTCCACACCTCTATCACCACCCCTGGCAGGTGTTCCACACCTCTATCACCACCACTGGAAAGTATTCTTCCCCTCTATCACCACCACTGGAGGGTGTTTCTCACCTCTATCAACACCACGGGCAGGGTGTTCGACGCCTCTATCACCACCACTGACAGGGTTTTACTTGCCTCTATCACCACCACTGGCAGGGTGTTCCACTCCTCTATCACCACCACTGGCAGGGTGTCCCTCGCCTCTATCACCACCACTGGCAGGGTGTTCTATGCCTCTATCACCACCACTGGCAGGGTGTTGCACGCCTCTATCACCACCACTGGCAGGGTGTTCCACGCCTCTATCGCCACCACTGGCAGTGTTTTCCTCACCTCTATCACCACCACTGGCATGGTGTTCCTCGCCTCTATCACCACCACTGGCAGGATGTTCCACGCCTCTATCACCACCACTGGCAGCTGTACTTTCCTTCTGTCACCACCACTGGCAGGGTGTTCCTCACCTCTATCACCACTACTGGCAGGGTGTTCCACACCTCTATCACCACCACTGGAAGGTGTTCTTTCCCACTATCACCACCACTGGCAGTGTGTTCCACACCTCTATCACCACCACTGGCAGGATGTTCCACGCCTCTATCACCACCACTGGCAGGATGTTCCACGCATCTATCACCACCACTGGCAGGGTGCTCCTCGCCTCTCAGGGTGTTCCTCGCCTCTATCACCACCACTGGCAGGGTGTCCATGCCTCTATCACCACCACTGGCAGGGTATTCCACGCCTCTATCACCACGACTGGCAGGGTGTTCCACACCTTCATCACCACCACTGGAGCGTGTTCCTCGCCTCTATCACCACCACTGGCAGGGTGTTCCACGCATCTATCACCACCACTGGCAGTGTTTTCCTCACCTCTATCACCACCACTGGCATGGTGTTCCTCTCCTCTATCACCACCACTGGCAGGGTGTTTCACGCCTCTATCACCACCACTGGCAGCTGTTCTTTCCTTCTGTCACCACCACTGGCAGGGTGTTCCTCACCTCTATCACCACTACTGGCAGGGTGTTCCACACCTCTATCACCACCTCTGGCAGGTGTTCCACACCTCTATCACCACCACTGGAAAGTATTCTTCTCCTCTATCACCACCACTGGCAGGGTGTTCCACGCCTTTATCACCACCACTGGCAGGGTGTTCCTCGCCTCTATCACCACCACTGGCAGGGTGTTCCACACCTTTATCACCACCACTGGCAGGGTGTTCCTCGCCTCTATCACCACCACTGGCAGGGTGTTCTATGCCTCTATCACCACCACTGGCAGGGTGTTCCACGCATCTATCACCACCACTGGCAGGGCATTCCACTCCTCTATCACCACCACTGGCAGGGTGTTCCACACTTTTATCACCACCACTGGCAGGGTGTTCCTCGCCTCTATCACCACCACTGGCAGGGTGTCCTCACCTCTATCACCACCACTGGCAGGGTGTTCCACGCCCCTATCACCACCACTGGCAGCTTTCTTTCCTTCTTTCACCACCACTGACAGGGTGTTCCTCGCCTCTATCACCACAACTGGCAGTGTTTTCCTCACCTCTATAACCACCACTGGCATGTTGTTCCTCGCCTCTATCACCACCACTGGCAGGGTGTTCCACGCCTCTATCACCACCGCTGGCAGCTGTTCTTTCCTTCTGTCACCACCACTGGCAGGGTGTTCCTCACCTCTATCACCACTACTGGCAGGGTGTTCCACACCTCTATCACCACCTCTGGCAGGTGTTCCACACCTCTATCACCACCACTGGAAAGTATTCTTCCCCTCTATCACCACCACTGGCAGGGTGTTCTACGCCTCTATCACCACCACTGGCAGGGTGTTCCACGCCTCTAGCACCACCACTGGCAGGGTGCTCCTCGCCTCTATCACCACCATTGGCAGGGTGTTCCTCGCCTCTATCACCACCACTGGCAGGGTGTTCCACGCATCTATCACCACCACTGGCAGGGTGTACCTCGCCTCTATCACCACCACTGGCAGGGTGTTCCACGCCTCTATCACCACCACTGGAAGGTGTTCTTTCCCTCTATCACCACCACTGGCAGGGTGTTCCACACCTCTATCACCACTACTGGCAGGATGTTCCACGCCTCTATCACCACCACTGGCAGGATGTTCCACGCATCTATCACCACCACTGGCAGGGTGCTCCTCGCCTCTCAGGGTGTTCCTCGCCTCTATCACCACCACTGGCAGGGTGTTCCACGCCTCTATCACCACCGCTGGCAGCTGTTCTTTCCTTCTGTTACCACCACTGGCAGGGTGTTCCTCACCTCTATCACCACTACTGGCAGGGTGTTCCACACCTCTATCACCACCACTGGAAAGTATTCTTCCCCTCTATCTCCACCACTGGAGGGTGTTTCTCACCTCTATCAACACCACGGGCAGGGTGTTCCACGCCTCTATCACCACCACTGACAGGGTTTTCCTTGCCTCTATCACCACCACTGGCAGGGTGTTCCACTCCTCTATCACCACCACTGGCAGGGTGTCCCTCGCCTCTATCACCACCACTGGCAGGGTGTTCTATGCCTCTATCACCACCACTGGCAGGGTGTTGCACGCCTCTATCACCACCACTGGCAGGGTGTTCCACGCCTCTATCGCCACCACTGGCAGTGTTTTCCTCACCTCTATCACCACCACTGGCATGGTGTTCCTCGCCTCTATCACCACCACTGGCAGGGTGTTCCACGCCTCTATCACCACCACTGGCAGCTGTACTTTCCTTCTGTCACCACCACTGGCAGGGTGTTCCTCACCTCTATCACCACTACTGGCAGGGTGTTCCACACCTCTATCACCACCACTGGAAGGTGTTCTTTCCCACTATCACCACCACTGGCAGGGTGTTCCGCACCTCTATCACCACCACTGGCAGGATGTTCCACGCCTCTATCACCACCACTGGCAGGACGTTCCACGCATCTATCACCACCACTGGCAGGGTGCTCCTCGCCTCTCAGGGTGTTCCTCGCCTCTATCACCACCACTGGCAGGGTGTCCATGCCTCTATCACCACCACTGGCAGGGTATTCCACGCCTCTATCACCACGACTGGCAGGGTGTTCCACACCTTTATCACCACCACTGGCAGGGTATTCCACGCCTCTATCACCACCACTGGCAGGGTATTCCACGCCTCTATCACCACGACTGGCAGGGTGTTCCACACCTCTATCACCACCTCTGGCAGGTGTTCCACACCTCTATCACGACCACTGGAAAGTATTCTTCTCCTCTATCACCACCACTGGCAGGGTGTTCCACGCCTTTATCACCACCACTGGCAGGGTGTTCCTCGCCTCTATCACCACCACTGGCAGGGTGTTCCAACCTCTATCACCACCACTGGCAGGGTGTTCCATGCCTCTATCACCCCCACTGGCAGCTGTTCTTTTGTTCTGTCACCACCACTGGCGGGGTGTTCCTCGCCTCTATCATCATTACTGGCAGGGTGTTCCTTCCCTCTATCACCACCACTGGCAGGTGTTCCATGCCTCTATCACCACCACTGGCAGTATGTTCCATGCCTCTATCACCACCACTGGCAGGGTGTTCCACGCCTCTATCACCACCACTGGAGGGTGTCCCTCGCCTCTATCACCACCACTGGCAGGGTGTTCCACGCCTCTATCACCACCACAGGCAGGGCGTTCCACGCCTCTATCACCACCACTGGCAGGGTGTTCCATGCCTCTATCACCACCACTGACAGGGTTTTCCTCGCCTCTATCACCACCACAGGCAGGGCGTTCCACTCCTCTATCACCACCACTGGCAGGGTGTTCCTCGCCTCTATCACCACCACTGGCAGGGTGTTTCTCACCTCTATCACCACAACTGGCAGGGTGTTCCACGCCTCTATCACCACCATTGGCAGGGTGTTCTATGCCTCTATCACCACCATTGGCAGGGTGTTGCACGCCTCTATCACCACCACTGGCAGGGTGTTCCACGCCTCTATCGCCACCACTGGCAGTGTTTTCCTCACCTCTATCACCACCACTGGCATGGTGTTCCTCGCCTCTATCACCACCACTGGCAGGGTGTTCCACGCCTCTATCACCACCACTGGCAGCTGTACTTTCCTTCTGTCACCACCACTGGCAGGGTGTTCCACGCCTCTATCGCCACCACTGGCAGGGTGTTCCTCGCCTCTATCACCACCACTGGCTGGGTGTTCCTCGCCTCTATCACCACCACTGGCAGGGTGTTCCACGCCTCTATCACTACCACTGGAGGGTGTTTCTCACCTCTATCAACACCACGGGCAGGGTGTTCCACGCCTCTATCACCACCACTGACAGGGTTTTCCTTGCCTCTATCACCACCACTGGCAGGGTGTTCCACGCCTCTATCGCCACCACTGGCAGTGTTTTCCTCACCTCTATCACCACCACTGGCATGGTGTTCCTCGCCTCTATCACCACCACTGGCAGGGTTTTCCTTGCCTCTATCACCACCACTGGCAGGGTGTTCCACTCCTCTATCACCACCACTGGCAGGGTGTCCCTCGCCTCTATCACCACCACTGGCAGGGTGTTCTATGCCTCTATCACCACCACTGGCAGGGTGTTGCACGCCTCTATCACCACCACTGGCAGGGTGTTCCACGCCTCTATCGCCACCACTGGCAGTGTTTTCCTCACCTCTATCACCACCACTGGCATGGTGTTCCTCGCCTCTATCACCACCACTGGCAGGGTGTTCCACGCCTCTATCACCACCACTGGCAGCTGTACTTTCCTTCTGTCACCACCACTGGCAGGGTGTTCCTCACCTCTATCACCACTACTGGCAGGGTGTTCCACACCTCTATCACCACCACTGGAAGGTGTTCTTTCCCACTATCACCACCACTGGCAGGGTGTTCCACACCTCTATCACCACCACTGGCATGGTGTTCCTCGCCTCTATCACCACCACTGGCAGGGTGTTCCACGCCTCTATCACCACCGCTGGCAGCTGTTCTTTCCTTCTGTTACCACCACTGGCAGGGTGTTCCTCACCTCTATCACCACTACTGGCAGGGTGTTCCACACCTCTATCACCACCACTGGAAAGTATTCTTCCCCTCTATCACCACCACTGGAGGGTGTTTCTCACCTCTATCAACACCACGGGCAGGGTGTTCCACGCCTCTATCACCACCACTGACAGGGTTTTCCTTGCCTCTATCACCACCACTGGCAGGGTGTTCCACTCCTCTATCACCACCACTGGCAGGGTGCCCTCGCCTCTATCACCACCACTGGCAGGGTGTTCTATGCCTCTATCACCACCACTGGCAGGGTGTTGCACGCCTCTATCACCACCACTGGCATGGTGTTCCTCGCCTCTATCACCACCACTGGCAGGGTGTTCCACGCCTCTATCACCACCACTGGCAGCTGTACTTTCCTTCTGTCACCACCACTGGCAGGGTGTTCCTCACCTCTATCACCACTACTGGCAGGGTGTTCCACACCTCTATCACCACCACTGGAAGGTGTTCTTTCCCACTATCACCACCACTGGCAGGGTGTTCCACACCTCTATCACCACCACTGGCAGGATGTTCCACGCCTCTATCACCACCACTGGCAGGATGTTCCACGCATCTATCACCACCACTGGCAGGGTGCTCCTCGCCTCTCAGGGTGTTCCTCGCCTCTATCACCACCACTGGCAGGGTGTCCATGCCTCTATCACCACCACTGGCAGGGTATTCCACGCCTCTATCACCACGACTGGCAGGGTGTTCCACACCTCTATGACCACCCCTGGCAGGTGTTCCACACCTCTATCACCACCACTGGAAAGTATTCTTCCCCTCTATCACCACCACTGGCAGTGTTTTCCTCACCTCTATCACCACCACTGGCATGGTGTTCCTCGCCTCTATCACCACCACTGGCAGCTGTTCTTTCCTTCTGTCACCACCACTGGCAGGGTGTTCCTCACCTCTATCACCACTACTGGCAGGGTGTTCCACACCTCTATCACCACCTCTGGCAGGTGTTCCACACCTCTATCACCACCACTGGCAGGGTGTTCCACACCTTTATCACCACCACTGGCAGGGTGTTCCTCGCCTCTATCACCACCACTGGCAGGGTGTTCTATGCCTCTATCACCACCACTGGCAGGGTGTTGCACGCCTCTATCACCACCACTGGCAGGGTGTTCCACACCTCTATCACCACTACTGGAAGGTGTTCTTTCCCTCTATCAGCACCACTGGCAGGGTGTTCCACACCGCTATCACCACTACTGGCAGGATGTTCCACGCCTCTATCACCACCACTGGCAGTGTTTTCCTCACCTCTATCACCACCACTGGCATGGTGTTCCTCGCCTCTATCACCACCACTGGCAGGGTGTTCCACGCCTCTATCACCACCACTGGCAGTGTTTTCCTCACCTCTATCACCACCACTGGCATGGTGTTCCTCGCCTCTATCACCACCACTGGCAGGGTGTTCCACGCCTCTATCACCACCGCTGGCAGCTGTTCTTTCCTTCTGTCACCACCACTGGCAGGGAGTTCCTCACCTCTATCACCACTACTGGCAGGGTGTTCCACACCTCTATCACCACCCCTGGCAGGTGTTCCACACCTCTATCACCACCACTGGAAAGTATTCTTCCCCTCTATCACCACACTGGAGGGTGTTTCTCACCTCTATCAACACCACGGGCAGGGTGTTCCACGCCTCTATCACCACCACTGACAGGGTTTTCCTTGCCTCTATCACCACCACTGGCAGGGTGTTCCACTCCTCTATCACCACCACTGGCAGGGTGTCCCTCGCCTCTATCACCACCACTGGCAGGGTGTTCTATGCCTCTATCACCACCACTGGCAGGGTGTTGCACGCCTCTATCACCACCACTGGCAGGGTGTTCCACGCCTCTATCGCCACCACTGGCAGTGTTTTCCTCACCTCTATCACCACCACTGGTATGGTGTTCCTCGCCTCTATCACCACCACTGGCAGGATGTTCCACGCCTCTATCACCACCACTGGCAGCTGTACTTTCCTTCTGTCACCACCACTGGCAGGGTGTTCCTCACCTCTATCACCACTACTGGCAGGGTGTTCCACACCTCTATCACCACCACTGGAAGGTGTTCTTTCCCACTATCACCACCACTGGCAGTGTGTTCCACACCTCTATCACCACCACTGGCAGGATGTTCCACGCCTCTATCACCACCACTGGCAGGATGTTCCACGCATCTATCACCACCACTGGCAGGGTGCTCCTCGCCTCTCAGGGTGTTCCTCGCCTCTATCACAACCACTGGCAGGGTGTCCATGCCTCTATCACCACCACTGGCAGGGTATTCCACGCCTCTATCACCACGACTGGCAGGGTGTTCCACACCTTCATCACCACCACTGGAGCGTGTTCCTCGCCTCTATCACCACCACTGGCAGGGTGTTCCACGCATCTATCACCACCACTGGCAGTGTTTTCCTCACCTCTATCACCACCACTGGCATGGTGTTCCTCTCCTCTATCACCACCACTGGCAGGGTGTTTCACGCCTCTATCACCACCACTGGCAGCTGTTCTTTCCTTCTGTCACCACCACTGGCAGGGTGTCCCTCGCCTCTATCACCACCACTGGCAGGGTGTTCCACACCTTTATCACCACCACTGGCAGGGTGTTCCTCGCCTCTATCACCACCACTGGCAGGGTGTTCTATGCCTCTATCACCACCACTGGCAGGGTGTTGCACGCCTCTATCACCACCACTGGCAGGGTGTTCCACGCCTCTATCACCACCACTGGCAGTGTTTTCCTCACCTCTATACCACCACTGGCATGGTGTTCCTCGCCTCTATCACCACCACTGGCAGAGTGTTCCACGCCTCTATCACCACCACTGGCAGTGTTTCCTCACCTCTATCACCACCACTGGCATGGTGTTCCTCGCCTCTATCACCACCTCTGGCAGGTGTTCCACACCTCTATCACCACCACTGGAAAGTATTCTTCCCCTCTATCACCACGACTGGCAGGGTGTTCTACGCCTCTATCACCACCACTGGCAGGGTGTTCCACGCCTCTATCACCAGCACTGGAAGGTGTTCTTTCCCTCTATCACCACCACTGGCAGGGTGTTCCACACCTCTATCACCACTACTGGCAGGATGTTCCACGCCTCTATCACCACCACTGGCAGGATGTTCCACTCATCTATCACCACCACTGGCAGGGTGCTCCTCGCCTCTCAGGGTGTTCCTCGCCTCTATCACCACCACTGGCAGGGTGTTCCATGCCTCTATCACCACCACTGGCAGGGTATTCCATGCCTCTATCACCACCACTGGCAGGGTGTTCCACGCATCTATCACCACCACTGGCAGGGCATTCCACTCCTCTATCACCACCACTGGCAGGGTGTTCCACACTTTTATCACCACCACTGGCAGGGTGTTCCTCGCCTCTATCACCACCACTGGCAGGGTGTCCTCACCTCTATCACCACCACTGGCAGGGTGTTCCACGCCCCTATCACCACCACTGGCAGCTTTCTTTCCTTCTTTCACCACCACTGACAGGGTGTTCCTCGCCTCTATCACCACAACTGGCAGTGTTTTCCTCACCTCTATAACCACCACTGGCATGTTGTTCCTCGCCTCTATCACCACCACTGGCAGGGTGTTCCACGCCTCTATCACCACCGCTGGCAGCTGTTCTTTCCTTCTGTCACCACCACTGGCAGGGTGTTCCTCACCTCTATCACCACTACTGGCAGGGTGTTCCACACCTCTATCACCACCTCTGGCAGGTGTTCCACACCTCTATCACCACCACTGGAAAGTATTCTTCCCCTCTATCACCACCACTGGCAGGGTGTTCTACGCCTCTATCACCACCACTGGCAGGGTGTTCCACGCCTCTAGCACCACCACTGGCAGGGTGCTCCTCGCCTCTATCACCACCATTGGCAGGGTGTTCCTCGCCTCTATCACCACCACTGGCAGGGTGTTCCACGCATCTATCACCACCACTGGTAGGGTGTACCTCGCCTCTATCACCACCACTGGCAGGGTGTTCCACGCCTCTATCACCACCACTGGAAGGTGTTCTTTCCCTCTATCACCACCACTGGCAGGGTGTTCCACACCTCTATCACCACTACTGGCAGGATGTTCCACGCCTCTATCACCACCACTGGCAGGATGTTCCACGCATCTATCACCACCACTGGCAGGGTGCTCCTCGCCTCTCAGGGTGTTCCTCGCCTCTATCACCACCACTGGCAGGGTGTTCCACGCCTCTATCACCACCGCTGGCAGCTGTTCTTTCCTTCTGTTACCACCACTGGCAGGGTGTTCCTCACCTCTATCACCACTACTGGCAGGGTGTTCCACACCTCTATCACCACCACTGGAAAGTATTCTTCCCCTCTATCTCCACCACTGGAGGGTGTTTCTCACCTCTATCAACACCACGGGCAGGGTGTTCCACGCCTCTATCACCACCACTGACAGGGTTTTCCTTGCCTCTATCACCACCACTGGCAGGGTGTTCCACTCCTCTATCACCACCACTGGCAGGGTGTCCCTCGCCTCTATCACCACCACTGGCAGGGTGTTCTATGCCTCTATCACCACCACTGGCAGGGTGTTGCACGCCTCTATCACCACCACTGGCAGGGTGTTCCACGCCTCTATCGCCACCACTGGCAGTGTTTTCCTCACCTCTATCACCACCACTGGCATGGTGTTCCTCGCCTCTATCACCACCACTGGCAGGGTGTTCCACGCCTCTATCACCACCACTGGCAGCTGTACTTTCCTTCTGTCACCACCACTGGCAGGGTGTTCCTCACCTCTATCACCACTACTGGCAGGGTGTTCCACACCTCTATCACCACCACTGGAAGGTGTTCTTTCCCACTATCACCACCACTGGCAGGGTGTTCCGCACCTCTATCACCACCACTGGCAGGATGTTCCACGCCTCTATCACCACCACTGGCAGGACGTTCCACGCATCTATCACCACCACTGGCAGGGTGCTCCTCGCCTCTCAGGGTGTTCCTCGCCTCTATCACCACCACTGGCAGGGTGTCCATGCCTCTATCACCACCACTGGCAGGGTATTCCACGCCTCTATCACCACGACTGGCAGGGTGTTCCACACCTTTATCACCACCACTGGCAGGGTATTCCACGCCTCTATCACCACCACTGGCAGGGTATTCCACGCCTCTATCACCACGACTGGCAGGGTGTTCCACACCTCTATCACCACCTCTGGCAGGTGTTCCACACCTCTATCACGACCACTGGAAAGTATTCTTCTCCTCTATCACCACCACTGGCAGGGTGTTCCACGCCTTTATCACCACCACTGGCAGGGTGTTCCTCGCCTCTATCACCACCACTGGCAGGGTGTTCCACACCTTTATCACCACCACTGGCAGGGTGTTCCTCGCCTCTATCACCACCACTGGCAGGGTGTTCTATGCCTCTATCACCACCACTGGCAGGGTGTTCCACGCCTCTATCGCCACCACTGGCAGTGTTTTCCTCACCTCTATCACCACCACTGGCATGGTGTTCCTCGCCTCTATCACCACCACTGGCATGGTGTTCCACGCCTCTATCACCACCACTGGCAGCTGTACTTTCCTTCTGTCACCACCACTGGCAGGGTGTTCCTCACCTCTATCACCACTACTGGCAGGGTGTTCCACACCTCTATCACCACCACTGGAAGGTGTTCTTTCCCACTATCACCACCACTGGCAGGGTGTTCCACACCTCTATCACCACCACTGGCAGGATGTTCCACACCTCTATCACCACCACTGGCAGGATGTTCCACGCATCTATCACCACCACTGGCAGGGTGCTCCTCGCCTCTCAGGGTGTTCCTCGCCTCTATCACCACCACTGGCAGGGTGTCCATGCCTCTATCACCACCACTGGCAGGGTATTCCACGCCTCTATCACCGCGACTGGCAGGGTGTTCCACACCTTTATCACCACCACTGGAGCGTGTTCCTCGCCTCTATCACCACCACTGGCAGGGTGTTCCACGCATCTATCACCACCACTGGCAGTGTTTTCCTCACCTCTATCACCACCACTGGCAGGGTGTTCCACGCCTCTATCACCACCACTGGCAGCTGTTCTTTCCTTCTGTCACCACCACTGGCAGGGTGTTCCTCACCTCTATCACCACTACTGGCAGGGTGTTCCACACCTCTATCACCACCTCTGGCAGGTGTTCCACACCTCTATCACGACCACTGGAAAGTATTCTTCTCCTCTATCACCAGCACTGGCAGGGTGTTCCACGCCTTTATCACCACCACTGGCAGGGTGTTCCTCGCCTCTATCACCACCACTGGCAGGGTGTTCCACACCTTTATTACCACCACTGGCAGGGTGTTCCTCGCCTCTATCACCACCACTGGCAGGGTGTTCTATGCCTCTATCACCACCACTGGCAGGGTGTTGCACGCCTCTATCACCACCACTGGCAGGGTGTTCCACGCCTCTATCACCACTACTGGAAGGTGTTCTTTCCCTCTATCACCACCACTGGCAGGGTGTTCCACACCGCTATCACCACTACTGGCAGGATGTTCCACGCCTCTATCACCACCACTGGCAGTGTTTTCCTCACCTCTATCACCACCACTGGCATGGTGTTCCTCGCCTCTATCACCACCACTGGCAGGGTGTTCCACGCCTCTATCACCACCACTGGCAGCTGTTCTTTCCTTCTGTCACCACCACTGGCAGGGTGTTCCTCACCTCTATCACCACTGCTGGGAGGGTGTTCCACGCCTCTATCACCACCGCTGGCAGCTGTTCTTTCCCTCTGTCACCACCACTGGCAGGGTGTTCCTCACCTCTATCACCACTACTGGGAGGGTGTTCCACACCTCTATCACCACCCCTGGCTGGTGTTCCACACCTCTATCACCACCACTGGAAAGTATTCTTCCCCTCTATCACCACCACTGGAGGGTGTTTCTCACCTCTATCAACACCACGGGCAGGGTGTTCCACGCCTCTATCACCACCACTGGCAGGGTGCTCCTCGCCTCTCAGGGTGTTCCTCGCCTCTATCACCACCACTGGCAGGGTGTTCCACGCCTCTATCACCACCGCTGGCAGCTGTTCTTTCCTTCTGTTACCACCACTGGCAGGGTGTTCCTCACCTCTATCACCACTACTGGCAGGGTGTTCCACATCTCTATCACCACCACTGGAAAGTATTCTTCCCCTCTATCTCCACCACTGGAGGGTGTTTCTCACCTCTATCAACACCACGGGCAGGGTGTTCCACGCCTCTATCACCACCACTGACAGGGTTTTCCTTGCCTCTATCACCACCACTGGCAGGGTGTTCCACTCCTCTATCACCACCACTGGCAGGGTGTCCCTCGCCTCTATCACCACCACTGGCAGGGTGTTCTATGCCTCTATCACCACCACTGGCAGGGTGTTGCACGCCTCTATCACCACCACTGGCAGGGTGTTCCACGCCTCTATCGCCACCACTGGCAGTGTTTTCCTCACCTCTATCACCACCACTGGCATGGTGTTCCTCGCCTCTATCACCACCACCGGCAGGGTGTTCCACGCCTCTATCACCACCACTGGCAGCTGTACTTTCCTTCTGTCACCACCACTGGCAGGGTGTTCCTCACCTCTATCACCACTACTGGCAGGGTGTTCCACACCTCTATCACCACCACTGGCAGGATGTTCCACGCCTGTATCACCACCACTGGCAGGATGTTCCACGCATCTATCACCACCACTGGCAGGGTGCTCCTCGCCTCTCAGGGTGTTCCTCGCCTCTATCACCACCACTGGCAGGGTGTCCATGCCTCTATCACCACCACTGGCAGGGTATTCCACGCCTCTATCACCACGACTGGCAGGGTGTTCCACACCTTTATCACCACCACTGGAGCGTGTTCCTCGCCTCTATCACCACCACTGGCAGGGTGTTCCACGCATCTATCACCACCACTGGCAGTGTTTTCCTCACCTCTATCACCACCACTGGCATGGTGTTCCTCTCCTCTATCACCACCACTGGCAGGGTGTTCCACGCCTCTATCACCACCACTGGCAGCTGTTCTTTCCTTCTGTCACCACCACTGGCAGGGTGTTCCTCACCTCTATCACCACTACTGGCAGGGTGTTCCACACCTCTATCACCACCTCTGGCAGGTGTTCCACACCTCTATCACCACCACTGGAAAGTATTCTTCTCCTCTATCACCACCACTGGCAGGGTGTTCCACACCTTTATCACCACCACTGGAGCGTGTTCCTCGCCTCTATCACCACCACTGGCAGGGTGTTCCACGCATCTATCACCACCACTGGCAGTGTTTTCCTCACCTCTATCACCACCACTGGCATGGTGTTCCTCTCCTCTATCACCACCACTGGCAGGGTGTTCCACGCCTCTATCACCACCACTGGCAGTTGTTCTTTCCTTCTGTCACCACCACTGGCAGGGTGTTCCTCACCTCTATCACCACTACTGGCAGGGTGTTCCACACCTCTATCACCACCTCTGGCAGGTGTTCCACACCTCTATCACGACCACTGGAAAGTATTCTTCTCCTCGATCACCACCACTGGCAGGGTGTTCCACGCCTTTATCACCACCACTGGCAGGGTGTTCCTCGCCTCTATCACCACCACTGGCAGGGTGTTCCACACCTTTATCAGCACCACTGGCAGGGTGTTCCTCGCCTCTATCACCACCACTGGCAGGGTGTTCTATGCCTCTATCACCACCACTGGCAGGGTGTTGCACGCCTCTATCACCACCACTGGCAGGGTGTTCCACGCCTCTATCACCACTACTGGAAGGTGTTCTTTCCCTCTATCACCACCACTGGCAGGGTGTTCCACACCGCTATCACCACTACTGGCAGGATGTTCCACGCCTCTATCACCACCACTGGCAGTGTTTTCCTCACCTCTATCACCACCACTGGCATGGTGTTCCTCGCCTCTATCACCACCACTGGCAGGGTGTTCCACGCCTCTATCACCACCACTGGCAGTGTTTTCCTCACCTCTATCACCACCACTGGCATGGTGTTCCTCGCCTCTATCACCACCACTGGCAGGGTGTTCCACGCCTCTATCACCACCGCTGGCAGCTGTTCTTTCCTTCTGTCACCACCACTGGCAGGGTGTTCCTCACCTCTATCACCACTACTGGGAGGGTGTTCCACACCTCTATCACCACCCCTGGCAGGTGTTCCACACCTCTATCACCACCACTGGAAAGTATTCTTCCCCTCTATCACCACCACTGGAGGGTGTTTCTCACCTCTATCAACACCACGGGCAGGGTGTTCCACGCCTCTATCACCACCACTGACAGGGTTTTCCTTGCCTCTATCACCACCACAGGCAGGGTGTTCCACTCCTCTATCACCACCACTGGCAGGGTGTCCCTCGCCTCTATCACCACCACTGGCAGGGTGTTCTATGCCTCTATCACCACCACTGGCAGGGTGTTGCACGCCTCTATCACCACCACTGGCAGGGTGTTCCACGCCTCTATCGCCACCACTGGCAGTGTTTTCCTCACCTCTATCACCACCACTGGCATGGTGTTCCTCGCCTCTATCACCACCACTGGCAGGATGTTCCACGCCTCTATCACCACCACTGGCAGCTGTACTTTCCTTCTGTCACCACCACTGGCAGGGTGTTTCTCACCTCTATCACCACCACTGGAAGGTGTTCTTTCCCACTATCACCACCACTGGCAGTGTGTTCCACACCTCTATCACCACCACTGGCAGGATGTTCCACGCCTCTATCACCACCACTGGCAGGATGTTCCACGCATCTATCACCACCACTGGCAGGGTGCTCCTCGCCTCTCAGGGTGTTCCTCGCCTCTATCACCACCACTGGCAGGGTGTCCATGCCTCTATCACCACCACTGGCAGGGTATTCCACGCCTCTATCACCACGACTGGCAGGGTGTTCCACACCTTTATCACCACCACTGGAGCGTGTTCCTCGCCTCTATCACCACCACTGGCAGGGTGTTCCACGCATCTATCACCACCACTGGCAGTGTTTTCCTCACCTCTATCACCACCACTGGCATGGTGTTCCTCTCCTCTATCACCACCACTGGCAGGGTGTTCCACGCCTCTATCACCACCACTGGCAGCTGTTCTTTCCTTCTGTCACCAGCACTGGCAGGGTGTTCCTCACCTCTATCACCACTACTGGCAGGGTGTTCCACACCTCTATCACCACCTCTGGCAGGTGTTCCACACCTCTATCACCACCACTGGAAAGTATTCTTCTCCTCTATCACCACCACTGGCAGGGTGTTCCACGCCTTTATCACCACCACTGGCAGGGTGTTCCTCACCTCTATCACCACCACTGGCAGGGTGTTCCACACCTTTATCACCACCACTGGCAGGGTGTTCCTCGCCTCTATCACCACCACTGGCAGGGTGTTCTATGCCTCTATCACCACCACTGGCAGGGTGTTGCACGCCTCTATCACCACCACTGGCAGGGTGTTCCACGCCTCTATCACCACCACTGGCAGTGTTTTCCTCACCTCTATACCACCACTGGCATGGTGTTCCTCGCCTCTATCACCACCACTGGCAGGGTGTTCCACGCCTCTATCAGCACCACTGGCAGTGTTTCCTCACCTCTATCACCACCACTGGCATGGTGTTCCTCGCCTCTATCACCACCACTGGCAGGGTGTTCCACGCCTCTATCACCACCACTGGCAGCTGTTCTTTCCTTCTGTCACCACCACTGGCAGGGTGTTCCTCACCTCTATCACCACTACTGGCAGGGTGTTCCACACCTCTATCACCACCTCTGGCAGGTGTTACACACCTCTATCACCACCACTGGAAAGTATTCTTCCCCTCTATCACCACGACTGGCAGGGTGTTCTACGCCTCTATCACCACCACTGGCAGGGTGTTCCACGCCTCTATCACCACCACTGGAAGGTGTTCTTTCCCTCTATCACCACCACTGGCAGGGTGTTCCACACCTCTATCACCACTACTGGCAGGATGTTCCACTCATCTATCACCACCACTGGCAGGGTGCTCCTCGCCTCTCAGGGTGTTCCTCGCCTCTATCACCACCACTGGCAGGGTGTTCCATGCCTCTATCACCACCACTGGCAGGGTATTCCATGCCTCTATCACCACCACTGGCAGGGTGTTCCACGCATCTATCACCACCACTGGCAGGGCATTCCACTCCTCTATCACCACCACTGGCAGGGTGTTCCTCGCCTCTATCACCACCACTGGCAGGGTGTCCTCACCTCTATCACCACCACTGGCAGGGTGTTGCTCGCCTGTATCACCACCACTGGCAGGGTGTTCCACGCCCCTATCACCACCACTGGCAGCTTTCTTTCCTTCTTTCACCACCACTGACAGGGTGTTCCTCGCCTCTATCACCACCACTGGCAGTGTTTTCCTCACCTCTATAACCACCACTGGCATGTTGTTCCTCGCCTCTATCACCACCACTGGCAGGATGTTCCACGCATCTATCACCACCACTGGCAGGGTGCTCCTCGCCTCTCAGGGTGTTCCTCGCCTCTATCACCACCACTGGCAGGGTGTCCATGCCTCTATCACCACCACTGGCAGGGTATTCCACGCCTCTATCACCACGACTGGCAGGGTGTTCCACACCTCTATCACCACCCCTGGCAGGTGTTCCACACCTCTATCACCACCACTGGAAAGTATTCTTCCCCTCTATCACCACCACTGGCAGTGTTTTCCTCACCTCTATCACCACCACTGGCATGGTGTTCCTCGCCTCTATCACCACCACTGGCAGCTGTTCTTTCCTTCTGTCACCACCACTGGCAGGGTGTTCCTCACCTCTATCACCACTACTGGCAGGGTGTTCCACACCTCTATCACCACCTCTGGCAGGTGTTCCACACCTCTATCACCACCACTGGCAGGGTGTTCCACACCTTTATCACCACCACTGGCAGGGTGTTCCTCGCCTCTATCACCACCACTGGCAGGGTGTTCTATGCCTCTATCACCACCACTGGCAGGGTGTTGCACGCCTCTATCACCACCACTGGCAGGGTGTTCCACACCTCTATCACCACTACTGGAAGGTGTTCTTTCCCTCTATCAGCACCACTGGCAGGGTGTTCCACACCGCTATCACCACTACTGGCAGGATGTTCCACGCCTCTATCACCACCACTGGCAGTGTTTTCCTCACCTCTATCACCACCACTGGCATGGTGTTCCTCGCCTCTATCACCACCACTGGCAGGGTGTTCCACGCCTCTATCACCACCACTGGCAGGGTGTTCCACGCCTCTATCACCACCGCTGGCAGCTGTTCTTTCCTTCTGTCACCACCACTGGCAGGGAGTTGCTCACCTCTATCACCACTACTGGCAGGGTGTTCCACACCTCTATCACCACCCCTGGCAGGTGTTCCACACCTCTATCACCACCACTGGAAAGTATTCTTCCCCTCTATCACCACCACTGGAGGGTGTTTCTCACCTCTATCAACACCACGGGCAGGGTGTTCGACGCCTCTATCACCACCACTGACAGGGTTTTACTTGCCTCTATCACCACCACTGGCAGGGTGTTCCACTCCTCTATCACCACCACTGGCAGGGTGTCCCTCGCCTCTATCACCACCACTGGCAGGGTGTTCTATGCCTCTATCACCACCACTGGCAGGGTGTTGCACGCCTCTATCACCACCACTGGCAGGGTGTTCCACGCCTCTATCGCCACCACTGGCAGTGTTTTCCTCACCTCTATCACCACCACTGGCATGGTGTTCCTCGCCTCTATCACCACCACTGGCAGGATGTTCCACGCCTCTATCACCACCACTGGCAGCTGTACTTTCCTTCTGTCACCACCACTGGCAGGGTGTTCCTCACCTCTATCACCACTACTGGCAGGGTGTTCCACACCTCTATCACCACCACTGGAAGGTGTTCTTTCCCACTATCACCACCACTGGCAGTGTGTTCCACACCTCTATCACCACCACTGGCAGGATGTTCCACGCCTCTATCACCACCACTGGCAGGATGTTCCACGCATCTATCACCACCACTGGCAGGGTGCTCCTCGCCTCTCAGGGTGTTCCTCGCCTCTATCACCACCACTGGCAGGGTGTCCATGCCTCTATCACCACCACTGGCAGGGTATTCCACGCCTCTATCACCACGACTGGCAGGGTGTTCCACACCTTCATCACCACCACTGGAGCGTGTTCCTCGCCTCTATCACCACCACTGGCAGGGTGTTCCACGCATCTATCACCACCACTGGCAGTGTTTTCCTCACCTCTATCACCACCACTGGCATGGTGTTCCTCTCCTCTATCACCACCACTGGCAGGGTGTTTCACGCCTCTATCACCACCACTGGCAGCTGTTCTTTCCTTCTGTCACCACCACTGGCAGGGTGTTCCTCACCTCTATCACCACTACTGGCAGGGTGTTCCACACCTCTATCACCACCTCTGGCAGGTGTTCCACACCTCTATCACCACCACTGGAAAGTATTCTTCTCCTCTATCACCACCACTGGCAGGGTGTTCCACGCCTTTATCACCACCACTGGCAGGGTGTTCCTCGCCTCTATCACCACCACTGGCAGGGTGTTCCACACCTTTATCACCACCACTGGCAGGGTGTTCCTCGCCTCTATCACCACCACTGGCAGGGTGTTCTATGCCTCTATCACCACCACTGGCAGGGTGTTCCACGCATCTATCACCACCACTGGCAGGGCATTCCACTCCTCTATCACCACCACTGGCAGGGTGTTCCACACTTTTATCACCACCACTGGCAGGGTGTTCCTCGCCTCTATCACCACCACTGGCAGGGTGTCCTCACCTCTATCACCACCACTGGCAGGGTGTTCCACGCCCCTATCACCACCACTGGCAGCTTTCTTTCCTTCTTTCACCACCACTGACAGGGTGTTCCTCGCCTCTATCACCACAACTGGCAGTGTTTTCCTCACCTCTATAACCACCACTGGCATGTTGTTCCTCGCCTCTATCACCACCACTGGCAGGGTGTTCCACGCCTCTATCACCACCGCTGGCAGCTGTTCTTTCCTTCTGTCACCACCACTGGCAGGGTGTTCCTCACCTCTATCACCACTACTGGCAGGGTGTTCCACACCTCTATCACCACCTCTGGCAGGTGTTCCACACCTCTATCACCACCACTGGAAAGTATTCTTCCCCTCTATCACCACCACTGGCAGGGTGTTCTACGCCTCTATCACCACCACTGGCAGGGTGTTCCACGCCTCTAGCACCACCACTGGCAGGGTGCTCCTCGCCTCTATCACCACCATTGGCAGGGTGTTCCTCGCCTCTATCACCACCACTGGCAGGGTGTTCCACGCATCTATCACCACCACTGGCAGGGTGTACCTCGCCTCTATCACCACCACTGGCAGGGTGTTCCACGCCTCTATCACCACCACTGGAAGGTGTTCTTTCCCTCTATCACCACCACTGGCAGGGTGTTCCACACCTCTATCACCACTACTGGCAGGATGTTCCACGCCTCTATCACCACCACTGGCAGGATGTTCCACGCATCTATCACCACCACTGGCAGGGTGCTCCTCGCCTCTCAGGGTGTTCCTCGCCTCTATCACCACCACTGGCAGGGTGTTCCACGCCTCTATCACCACCGCTGGCAGCTGTTCTTTCCTTCTGTTACCACCACTGGCAGGGTGTTCCTCACCTCTATCACCACTACTGGCAGGGTGTTCCACACCTCTATCACCACCACTGGAAAGTATTCTTCCCCTCTATCTCCACCACTGGAGGGTGTTTCTCACCTCTATCAACACCACGGGCAGGGTGTTCCACGCCTCTATCACCACCACTGACAGGGTTTTCCTTGCCTCTATCACCACCACTGGCAGGGTGTTCCACTCCTCTATCACCACCACTGGCAGGGTGTCCCTCGCCTCTATCACCACCACTGGCAGGGTGTTCTATGCCTCTATCACCACCACTGGCAGGGTGTTGCACGCCTCTATCACCACCACTGGCAGGGTGTTCCACGCCTCTATCGCCACCACTGGCAGTGTTTTCCTCACCTCTATCACCACCACTGGCATGGTGTTCCTCGCCTCTATCACCACCACTGGCAGGGTGTTCCACGCCTCTATCACCACCACTGGCAGCTGTACTTTCCTTCTGTCACCACCACTGGCAGGGTGTTCCTCACCTCTATCACCACTACTGGCAGGGTGTTCCACACCTCTATCACCACCACTGGAAGGTGTTCTTTCCCACTATCACCACCACTGGCAGGGTGTTCCGCACCTCTATCACCACCACTGGCAGGATGTTCCACGCCTCTATCACCACCACTGGCAGGACGTTCCACGCATCTATCACCACCACTGGCAGGGTGCTCCTCGCCTCTCAGGGTGTTCCTCGCCTCTATCACCACCACTGGCAGGGTGTCCATGCCTCTATCACCACCACTGGCAGGGTATTCCACGCCTCTATCACCACGACTGGCAGGGTGTTCCACACCTTTATCACCACCACTGGCAGGGTATTCCACGCCTCTATCACCACCACTGGCAGGGTATTCCACGCCTCTATCACCACGACTGGCAGGGTGTTCCACACCTCTATCACCACCTCTGGCAGGTGTTCCACACCTCTATCACGACCACTGGAAAGTATTCTTCTCCTCTATCACCACCACTGGCAGGGTGTTCCACGCCTTTATCACCACCACTGGCAGGGTGTTCCTCGCCTCTATCACCACCACTGGCAGGGTGTTCCACACCTTTATCACCACCACTGGCAGGGCGTTCCTCGCCTCTATCACCACCACTGGCAGGGTGTTCTATGCCTCTATCACCACCACTGGCAGGGTGTTCCACGCCTCTATCGCCACCACTGGCAGTGTTTTCCTCACCTCTATCACCACCACTGGCATGGTGTTCCTCGCCTCTATCACCACCACTGGCATGGTGTTCCACGCCTCTATCACCACCACTGGCAGCTGTACTTTCCTTCTGTCACCACCACTGGCAGGGTGTTCCTCACCTCTATCACCACTACTGGCAGGGTGTTCCACACCTCTATCACCACCACTGGAAGGTGTTCTTTCCCACTATCACCACCACTGGCAGGGTGTTCCACACCTCTATCACCACCACTGGCAGGATGTTCCACACCTCTATCACCACCACTGGCAGGATGTTCCACGCATCTATCACCACCACTGGCAGGGTGCTCCTCGCCTCTCAGGGTGTTCCTCGCCTCTATCACCACCACTGGCAGGGTGTCCATGCCTCTATCACCACCACTGGCAGGGTATTCCACGCCTCTATCACCGCGACTGGCAGGGTGTTCCACACCTTTATCACCACCACTGGAGCGTGTTCCTCGCCTCTATCACCACCACTGGCAGGGTGTTCCACGCATCTATCACCACCACTGGCAGTGTTTTCCTCACCTCTATCACCACCACTGGCAGGGTGTTCCACGCCTCTATCACCACCACTGGCAGCTGTTCTTTCCTTCTGTCACCACCACTGGCAGGGTGTTCCTCACCTCTATCACCACTACTGGCAGGGTGTTCCACACCTCTATCACCACCTCTGGCAGGTGTTCCACACCTCTATCACGACCACTGGAAAGTATTCTTCTCCTCTATCACCAGCACTGGCAGGGTGTTCCACGCCTTTATCACCACCACTGGCAGGGTGTTCCTCGCCTCTATCACCACCACTGGCAGGGTGTTCCACACCTTTATTACCACCACTGGCAGGGTGTTCCTCGCCTCTATCACCACCACTGGCAGGGTGTTCTATGCCTCTATCACCACCACTGGCAGGGTGTTGCACGCCTCTATCACCACCACTGGCAGGGTGTTCCACGCCTCTATCACCACTACTGGAAGGTGTTCTTTCCCTCTATCACCACCACTGGCAGGGTGTTCCACACCGCTATCACCACTACTGGCAGGATGTTCCACGCCTCTATCACCACCACTGGCAGTGTTTTCCTCACCTCTATCACCACCACTGGCATGGTGTTCCTCGCCTCTATCACCACCACTGGCAGGGTGTTCCACGCCTCTATCACCACCACTGGCAGCTGTTCTTTCCTTCTGTCACCACCACTGGCAGGGTGTTCCTCACCTCTATCACCACTACTGGGAGGGTGTTCCACGCCTCTATCACCACCGCTGGCAGCTGTTCTTTCCCTCTGTCACCACCACTGGCAGGGTGTTCCTCACCTCTATCACCACTACTGGGAGGGTGTTCCACACCTCTATCACCACCCCTGGCTGGTGTTCCACACCTCTATCACCACCACTGGAAAGTATTCTTCCCCTCTATCACCACCACTGGAGGGTGTTTCTCACCTCTATCAACACCACGGGCAGGGTGTTCCACGCCTCTATCACCACCACTGACAGGGTTTTCCTTGCCTCTATCACCACCACAGGCAGGGTGTTCCACTCCTCTATCACCACCACTGGCAGGGTGTCCCTCGCCTCTATCACCACCACTGGCAGGGTGTTCTATGCCTCTATCACCACCACTGGCAGGGTGTTGCACGCCTCTATCACCACCACTGGCAGGGTGTTCCACGCCTCTATCGCCACCACTGGCAGTGTTTTCCTCACCTCTATCACCACCACTGGCATGGTGTTCCTCGCCTCTATCACCACCACTGGCAGGATGTTCCACGCCTCTATCACCACCACTGACAGCTGTACTTTCCTTCTGTCACCACCACTGGCAGGGTGTTTCTCACCTCTATCACCACTACTGGCAGGGTGTTCCACACTTTTATCACCACCACTGGCAGGGTGTTCCTCGCCTCTATCACCACCACTGGCAGGGTGTCCTCACCTCTATCACCACCACTGGCAGGGTGTTGCTCGCCTGTATCACCACCACTGGCAGGGTGTTCCACGCCCCTATCACCACCACTGGCAGCTTTCTTTCCTTCTTTCACCACCACTGACAGGGTGTTCCTCGCCTCTATCACCACCACTGGCAGTGTTTTCCTCACCTCTATAACCGCCACTGGCATGTTGTTCCTCGCCTCTATCACCACCACTGGCAGGGTGTTCCACGCCTCTATCACCACCACTGGCAGGGTGCTCCTCGCCTCTCAGGGTGTTCCTCGCCTCTATCACCACCACTGGCAGGGTGTTCCACGCCTCTATCACCACCGCTGGCAGCTGTTCTTTCCTTCTGTTACCACCACTGGCAGGGTGTTCCTCACCTCTATCACCACTACTGGCAGGGTGTTCCACATCTCTATCACCACCACTGGAAAGTATTCTTCCCCTCTATCTCCACCACTGGAGGGTGTTTCTCACCTCTATCAACACCACGGGCAGGGTGTTCCACGCCTCTATCACCACCACTGACAGGGTTTTCCTTGCCTCTATCACCACCACTGGCAGGGTGTTCCACTCCTCTATCACCACCACTGGCAGGGTGTCCCTCGCCTCTATCACCACCACTGGCAGGGTGTTCTATGCCTCTATCACCACCACTGGCAGGGTGTTGCACGCCTCTATCACCACCACTGGCAGGGTGTTCCACGCCTCTATCGCCACCACTGGCAGTGTTTTCCTCACCTCTATCACCACCACTGGCATGGTGTTCCTCGCCTCTATCACCACCACCGGCAGGGTGTTCCACGCCTCTATCACCACCACTGGCAGCTGTACTTTCCTTCTGTCGCCACCACTGGCAGGGTGTTCCTCACCTCTATCACCACTACTGGCAGGGTGTTCCACACCTCTATCACCACCACTGGAAGGTGTTCTTTCCCACTATCACCACCACTGGCAGGGTGTTCCACACCTCTATCACCACCACTGGCAGGATGTTCCACGCCTCTATCACCACCACTGGCAGGATGTTCCACGCATCTATCACCACCACTGGCAGGGTGCTCCTCGCCTCTCAGGGTGTTCCTCGCCTCTATCACCACCACTGGCAGGGTGTCCATGCCTCTATCACCACCACTGGCAGGGTATTCCACGCCTCTATCACCACGACTGGCAGGGTGTTCCACACCTTTATCACCACCACTGGAGCGTGTTCCTCGCCTCTATCACCACCACTGGCAGGGTGTTCCACGCATCTATCACCACCACTGGCAGTGTTTTCCTCACCTCTATCACCACCACTGGCATGGTGTTCCTCTCCTCTATCACCACCACTGGCAGGGTGTTCCACGCCTCTATCACCACCACTGGCAGCTGTTCTTTCCTTCTGTCACCACCACTGGCAGGGTGTTCCTCACCTCTATCACCACTACTGGCAGGGTGTTCCACACCTCTATCACCACCTCTGGCAGGTGTTCCACACCTCTATCACCACCACTGGAAAGTATTCTTCTCCTCTATCACCACCACTGGCAGGGTGTTCCACACCTTTATCACCACCACTGGAGCGTGTTCCTCGCCTCTATCACCACCACTGGCAGGGTGTTCCACGCATCTATCACCACCACTGGCAGTGTTTTCCTCACCTCTATCACCACCACTGGCATGGTGTTCCTCTCCTCTATCACCACCACTGGCAGGGTGTTCCACGCCTCTATCACCACCACTGGCAGCTGTTCTTTCCTTCTGTCACCACCACTGGCAGGGTGTTCCTCACCTCTATCACCACTACTGGCAGGGTGTTCCACACCTCTATCACCACCTCTGGCAGGTGTTCCACACCTCTATCACGACCACTGGAAAGTATTCTTCTCCTCGATCACCACCACTGGCAGGGTGTTCCACGCCTTTATCACCACCACTGGCAGGGTGTTCCTCGCCTCTATCACCACCACTGGCAGGGTGTTCCACACCTTTATCAGCACCACTGGCAGGGTGTTCCTCGCCTCTATCACCACCACTGGCAGGGTGTTCTATGCCTCTATCACCACCACTGGCAGGGTGTTGCACGCCTCTATCACCACCACTGGCAGGGTGTTCCACGCCTCTATCACCACTACTGGAAGGTGTTCTTTCCCTCTATCACCACCACTGGCAGGGTGTTCCACACCGCTATCACCACTACTGGCAGGATGTTCCACGCCTCTATCACCACCACTGGCAGTGTTTTCCTCACCTCTATCACCACCACTGGCATGGTGTTCCTCGCCTCTATCACCACCACTGGCAGGGTGTTCCACGCCTCTATCACCACCACTGGCAGTGTTTTCCTCACCTCTATCACCACCACTGGCATGGTGTTCCTCGCCTCTATCACCACCACTGGCAGGGTGTTCCACGCCTCTATCACCACCGCTGGCAGCTGTTCTTTCCTTCTGTCACCACCACTGGCAGGGTGTTCCTCACCTCTATCACCACTACTGGGAGGGTGTTCCACACCTCTATCACCACCCCTGGCAGGTGTTCCACACCTCTATCACCACCACTGGAAAGTATTCTTCCCCTCTATCACCACCACTGGAGGGTGTTTCTCACCTCTATCAACACCACGGGCAGGGTGTTCCACGCCTCTATCACCACCACTGACAGGGTTTTCCTTGCCTCTATCACCACCACTGGCAGGGTGTTCTATGCCTCTATCACCACCACTGGCAGGGTGTTGCACGCCTCTATCACCACCACTGGCAGGGTGTTCCACGCCTCTATCGCCACCACTGGCAGTGTTTTCCTCACCTCTATCACCACCACTGGCATGGTGTTCCTCGCCTCTATCACCACCACTGGCAGGATGTTCCACGCCTCTATCACCACCACTGGCAGCTGTACTTTCCTTCTGTCACCACCACTGGCAGGGTGTTTCTCACCTCTATCACCACCACTGGAAGGTGTTCTTTCCCACTATCACCACCACTGGCAGTGTGTTCCACACCTCTATCACCACCACTGGCAGGATGTTCCACGCCTCTATCACCACCACTGGCAGGATGTTCCACGCATCTATCACCACCACTGGCAGGGTGCTCCTCGCCTCTCAGGGTGTTCCTCGCCTCTATCACCACCACTGGCAGGGTGTCCATGCCTCTATCACCACCACTGGCAGGGTATTCCACGCCTCTATCACCACGACTGGCAGGGTGTTCCACACCTTTATCACCACCACTGGAGCGTGTTCCTCGCCTCTATCACCACCACTGGCAGGGTGTTCCACGCATCTATCACCACCACTGGCAGTGTTTTCCTCACCTCTATCACCACCACTGGCATGGTGTTCCTCTCCTCTATCACCACCACTGGCAGGGTGTTCCACGCCTCTATCACCACCACTGGCAGCTGTTCTTTCCTTCTGTCACCAGCACTGGCAGGGTGTTCCTCACCTGTATCACCACTACTGGCAGGGTGTTCCACACCTCTATCACCACCTCTGGCAGGTGTTCCACACCTCTATCACCACCACTGGAAAGTATTCTTCTCCTCTATCACCACCACTGGCAGGGTGTTCCACGCCTTTATCACCACCACTGGCAGGGTGTTCCTCACCTCTATCACCACCACTGGCAGGGTGTTCCACACCTTTATCACCACCACTGGCAGGGTGTTCCTCGCCTCTATCACCACCACTGGCAGGGTGTTCTATGCCTCTATCACCACCACTGGCAGGGTGTTGCACGCCTCTATCACCACCACTGGCAGGGTGTTCCACGCCTCTATCACCACCACTGGCAGTGTTTTCCTCACCTCTATACCACCACTGGCATGGTGTTCCTCGCCTCTATCACCACCACTGGCAGGGTGTTCCACGCCTCTATCAGCACCACTGGCAGTGTTTCCTCACCTCTATCACCACCACTGGCATGGTGTTCCTCGCCTCTATCACCACCACTGGCAGGGTGTTCCACGCCTCTATCACCACCACTGGCAGCTGTTCTTTCCTTCTGTCACCACCACTGGCAGGGTGTTCCTCACCTCTATCACCACTACTGGCAGGGTGTTCCACACCTCTATCACCACCTCTGGCAGGTGTTCCACACCTCTATCACCACCACTGGAAAGTATTCTTCCCCTCTATCACCAGGACTGGCAGGGTGTTCTACGCCTCTATCACCACCACTGGCAGGGTGTTCCACGCCTCTATCACCACCACTGGAAGGTGTTCTTTCCCTCTATCACCACCACTGGCAGGGTGTTCTATGCCTCTATCACCACCACTGGCAGGGTGTTGCACGCCTCTATCACCACCACTGGCAGGGTGTTCCACACCTCTATCACCACCCCTGGCAGGTGTTCCACACCTCTATCACCACCACTGGAAAGTATTCTTCCCCTCTATCACCACCACTGGCAGTGTTTTCCTCACCTCTATCACCACCACTGGCATGGTGTTCCTCGCCTCTATCACCACCACTGGCAGCTGTTCTTTCCTTCTGTCACCACCACTGGCAGGGTGTTCCTCACCTCTATCACCACTACTGGCAGGGTGTTCCACACCTCTATCACCACCTCTGGCAGGTGTTCCACACCTCTATCACCACCACTGGCAGGGTGTTCCACACCTTTATCACCACCACTGGCAGGGTGTTCCTCGCCTCTATCACCACCACTGGCAGGGTGTTCTATGCCTCTATCACCACCACTGGCAGGGTGTTGCACGCCTCTATCACCACCACTGGCAGGGTGTTCCACACCTCTATCACCACTACTGGAAGGTGTTCTTTCCCTCTATCAGCACCACTGGCAGGGTGTTCCACACCGCTATCACCACTACTGGCAGGATGTTCCACGCCTCTATCACCACCACTGGCAGTGTTTTCCTCACCTCTATCACCACCACTGGCATGGTGTTCCTCGCCTCTATCACCACCACTGGCAGGGTGTTCCACGCCTCTATCACCACCACTGGCAGTGTTTTCCTCACCTCTATCACCACCACTGGCATGGTGTTCCTCGCCTCTATCACCACCACTGGCAGGGTGTTCCACGCCTCTATCACCACCACTGGCAGCTGTTCTTTCCTTCTGTCACCACCACTGGCAGGGAGTTCCTCACCTCTATCACCACTACTGGCAGGGTGTTCCACACCTCTATCACCACCCCTGGCAGGTGTTCCACACCTCTATCACCACCACTGGAAAGTATTCTTCCCCTCTATCACCACCACTGGAGGGTGTTTCTCACCTCTATCAACACCACGGGCAGGGTGTTCGACGCCTCTATCACCACCACTGACAGGGTTTTCCTTGCCTCTATCACCACCACTGGCAGGGTGTTCCACTCCTCTATCACCACCACTGGCAGGGTGTCCCTCGCCTCTATCACCACCACTGGCAGGGTGTTCTATGCCTCTATCACCACCACTGGCAGGGTGTTGCACGCCTCTATCACCACCACTGGCAGGGTGTTCCACGCCTCTATCGCCACCACTGGCAGTGTTTTCCTCACCTCTATCACCACCACTGGCATGGTGTTCCTCGCCTCTATCACCACCACTGGCAGGATGTTCCACGCCTCTATCACCACCACTGGCAGCTGTACTTTCCTTCTGTCACCACCACTGGCAGGGTGTTCCTCACCTCTATCACCACTACTGGCAGGGTGTTCCACACCTCTATCACCACCACTGGAAGGTGTTCTTTCCCACTATCACCACCACTGGCAGTGTGTTCCACACCTCTATCACCACCACTGGCAGGATGTTCCACGCCTCTATCACCACCACTGGCAGGATGTTCCACGCATCTATCACCACCACTGGCAGGGTGCTCCTCGCCTCTCAGGGTGTTCCTCGCCTCTATCACCACCACTGGCAGGGTGTCCATGCCTCTATCACCACCACTGGCAGGGTATTCCACGCCTCTATCACCACGACTGGCAGGGTGTTCCACACCTTCATCACCACCACTGGAGCGTGTTCCTCGCCTCTATCACCACCACTGGCAGGGTGTTCCACGCATCTATCACCACCACTGGAAAGTATTCTTCTCCTCTATCACCACCACTGGCAGGGTGTTCCACGCCTTTATCACCACCACTGGCAGGGTGTTCCTCGCCTCTATCACCACCACTGGCAGGGTGTTCCACACCTTTATCACCACCACTGGCAGGGTGTTCCTCGCCTCTATCACCACCACTGGCAGGGTGTTCTATGCCTCTATCACCACCACTGGCAGGGTGTTGCACGCCTCTATCACCACCACTGGCAGGGTGTTCCACGCCTCTATCACCACCACTGGCAGTGTTTTCCTCACCTCTATACCACCACTGGCATGGTGTTCCTCGCCTCTATCACCACCACTGGCA
This sequence comes from Mobula birostris, assembly GCF_030028105.1. Lineage (NCBI taxonomy): Eukaryota > Metazoa > Chordata > Chondrichthyes > Myliobatiformes > Myliobatidae > Mobula > Mobula birostris. The sequence continues at coordinate 9,856 of NW_027274294.1, read as the reverse complement.
GAGTGTTCCACGCCTCTATCACCACCACTGGCAGTGTTTCCTCACCTCTATCACCACCACTGGCATGGTGTTCCTCGCCTCTATCACCACCTCTGGCAGGTGTTCCACACCTCTATCACCACCACTGGAAAGTATTCTTCCCCTCTATCACCACGACTGGCAGGGTGTTCTACGCCTCTATCACCACCACTGGCAGGGTGTTCCACGCCTCTATCACCAGCACTGGAAGGTGTTCTTTCCCTCTATCACCACCACTGGCAGGGTGTTCCACACCTCTATCACCACTACTGGCAGGATGTTCCACGCCTCTATCACCACCACTGGCAGGATGTTCCACTCATCTATCACCACCACTGGCAGGGTGCTCCTCGCCTCTCAGGGTGTTCCTCGCCTCTATCACCACCACTGGCAGGGTGTTCCATGCCTCTATCACCACCACTGGCAGGGTATTCCATGCCTCTATCACCACCACTGGCAGGGTGTTCCACGCATCTATCACCACCACTGGCAGGGTGTCCTCACCTCTATCACCACCACTGGCAGGGTGTTCCACGCCCCTATCACCACCACTGGCAGCTTTCTTTCCTTCTTTCACCACCACTGACAGGGTGTTCCTCGCCTCTATCACCACAACTGGCAGTGTTTTCCTCACCTCTATAACCACCACTGGCATGTTGTTCCTCGCCTCTATCACCACCACTGGCAGGGTGTTCCACGCCTCTATCACCACCGCTGGCAGCTGTTCTTTCCTTCTGTCACCACCACTGGCAGGGTGTTCCTCACCTCTATCACCACTACTGGCAGGGTGTTCCACACCTCTATCACCACCTCTGGCAGGTGTTCCACACCTCTATCACCACCACTGGAAAGTATTCTTCCCCTCTATCACCACCACTGGCAGGGTGTTCTACGCCTCTATCACCACCACTGGCAGGGTGTTCCACGCCTCTAGCACCACCACTGGCAGGGTGCTCCTCGCCTCTATCACCACCATTGGCAGGGTGTTCCTCGCCTCTATCACCACCACTGGCAGGGTGTTCCACGCATCTATCACCACCACTGGCAGGGTGTACCTCGCCTCTATCACCACCACTGGCAGGGTGTTCCACGCCTCTATCACCACCACTGGAAGGTGTTCTTTCCCTCTATCACCACCACTGGCAGGGTGTTCCACACCTCTATCACCACTACTGGCAGGATGTTCCACGCCTCTATCACCACCACTGGCAGGATGTTCCACGCATCTATCACCACCACTGGCAGGGTGCTCCTCGCCTCTCAGGGTGTTCCTCGCCTCTATCACCACCACTGGCAGGGTGTTCCACGCCTCTATCACCACCGCTGGCAGCTGTTCTTTCCTTCTGTTACCACCACTGGCAGGGTGTTCCTCACCTCTATCACCACTACTGGCAGGGTGTTCCACACCTCTATCACCACCACTGGAAAGTATTCTTCCCCTCTATCTCCACCACTGGAGGGTGTTTCTCACCTCTATCAACACCACGGGCAGGGTGTTCCACGCCTCTATCACCACCACTGACAGGGTTTTCCTTGCCTCTATCACCACCACTGGCAGGGTGTTCCACTCCTCTATCACCACCACTGGCAGGGTGTCCCTCGCCTCTATCACCACCACTGGCAGGGTGTTCTATGCCTCTATCACCACCACTGGCAGGGTGTTGCACGCCTCTATCACCACCACTGGCAGGGTGTTCCACGCCTCTATCGCCACCACTGGCAGTGTTTTCCTCACCTCTATCACCACCACTGGCATGGTGTTCCTCGCCTCTATCACCACCACTGGCAGGGTGTTCCACGCCTCTATCACCACCACTGGCAGCTGTACTTTCCTTCTGTCACCACCACTGGCAGGGTGTTCCTCACCTCTATCACCACTACTGGCAGGGTGTTCCACACCTCTATCACCACCACTGGAAGGTGTTCTTTCCCACTATCACCACCACTGGCAGGGTGTTCCGCACCTCTATCACCACCACTGGCAGGATGTTCCACGCCTCTATCACCACCACTGGCAGGACGTTCCACGCATCTATCACCACCACTGGCAGGGTGCTCCTCGCCTCTCAGGGTGTTCCTCGCCTCTATCACCACCACTGGCAGGGTGTCCATGCCTCTATCACCACCACTGGCAGGGTATTCCACGCCTCTATCACCACGACTGGCAGGGTGTTCCACACCTTTATCACCACCACTGGCAGGGTATTCCACGCCTCTATCACCACCACTGGCAGGGTATTCCACGCCTCTATCACCACGACTGGCAGGGTGTTCCACACCTCTATCACCACCTCTGGCAGGTGTTCCACACCTCTATCACGACCACTGGAAAGTATTCTTCTCCTCTATCACCACCACTGGCAGGGTGTTCCACGCCTTTATCACCACCACTGGCAGGGTGTTCCTCGCCTCTATCACCACCACTGGCAGGGTGTTCCACACCTTTATCACCACCACTGGCAGGGTGTTCCTCGCCTCTATCACCACCACTGGCAGGGTGTTCTATGCCTCTATCACCACCACTGGCAGGGTGTTCCACGCCTCTATCGCCACCACTGGCAGTGTTTTCCTCACCTCTATCACCACCACTGGCATGGTGTTCCTCGCCTCTATCACCACCACTGGCATGGTGTTCCACGCCTCTATCACCACCACTGGCAGCTGTACTTTCCTTCTGTCACCACCACTGGCAGGGTGTTCCTCACCTCTATCACCACTACTGGCAGGGTGTTCCACACCTCTATCACCACCACTGGAAGGTGTTCTTTCCCACTATCACCACCACTGGCAGGGTGTTCCACACCTCTATCACCACCACTGGCAGGATGTTCCACGCCTCTATCACCACCACTGGCAGGATGTTCCACGCATCTATCACCACCACTGGCAGGGTGCTCCTCGCCTCTCAGGGTGTTCCTCGCCTCTATCACCACCACTGGCAGGGTGTCCATGCCTCTATCACCACCACTGGCAGGGTATTCCACGCCTCTATCACCACGACTGGCAGGGTGTTCCACACCTTTATCACCACCACTGGAGCGTGTTCCTCGCCTCTATCACCACCACTGGCAGGGTGTTCCACGCATCTATCACCACCACTGGCAGTGTTTTCCTCACCTCTATCACCACCACTGGCAGGGTGTTCCACGCCTCTATCACCACCACTGGCAGCTGTTCTTTCCTTCTGTCACCACCACTGGCAGGGTGTTCCTCACCTCTATCACCACTACTGGCAGGGTGTTCCACACCTCTATCACCACCTCTGGCAGGTGTTCCACACCTCTATCACGACCACTGGAAAGTATTCTTCTCCTCTATCACCACCACTGGCAGGGTGTTCCACGCCTTTATCACCACCACTGGCAGGGTGTTCCTCGCCTCTATCACCACCACTGGCAGGGTGTTCCACACCTTTATTACCACCACTGGCAGGGTGTTCCTCGCCTCTATCACCACCACTGGCAGGGTGTTCTATGCCTCTATCACCACCACTGGCAGGGTGTTGCACGCCTCTATCACCACCACTGGCAGGGTGTTCCACGCCTCTATCACCACTACTGGAAGGTGTTCTTTCCCTCTATCACCACCACTGGCAGGGTGTTCCACACCGCTATCACCACTACTGGCAGGATGTTCCACGCCTCTATCACCACCACTGGCAGTGTTTTCCTCACCTCCATCACCACCACTGGCATGGTGTTCCTAGCCTCTATCACCACCCCTGGCTGGTGTTCCACACCTCTATCACCACCACTGGAAAGTATTCTTCCCCTCTATCACCACCACTGGAGGGTGTTTCTCACCTCTATCAACACCACGGGCAGGGTGTTCCACGCCTCTATCACCACCACTGACAGGGTTTTCCTTGCCTCTATCACCACCACAGGCAGGGTGTTCCACTCCTCTATCACCACCACTGGCAGGGTGTCCCTCGCCTCTATCACCACCACTGGCAGGGTGTTCTATGCCTCTATCACCACCACTGGCAGGGTGTTGCACGCCTCTATCACCACCACTGGCAGGGTGTTCCACGCCTCTATCGCCACCACTGGCAGTGTTTTCCTCACCTCTATCACCACCACTGGCATGGTGTTCCTCGCCTCTATCACCACCACTGGCAGGATGTTCCACGCCTCTATCACCACCACTGACAGCTGTACTTTCCTTCTGTCACCACCACTGGCAGGGTGTTTCTCACCTCTATCACCACTACTGGCAGGGTGTTCCACACTTTTATCACCACCACTGGCAGGGTGTTCCTCGCCTCTATCACCACCACTGGCAGGGTGTCCTCACCTCTATCACCACCACTGGCAGGGTGTTGCTCGCCTGTATCACCACCACTGGCAGGGTGTTCCACGCCCCTATCACCACCACTGGCAGCTTTCTTTCCTTCTTTCACCACCACTGACAGGGTGTTCCTCGCCTCTATCACCACCACTGGCAGTGTTTTCCTCACCTCTATAACCGCCACTGGCATGTTGTTCCTCGCCTCTATCACCACCACTGGCAGGGTGCTCCTCGCCTCTCAGGGTGTTCCTCGCCTCTATCACCACCACTGGCAGGGTGTTCCACGCCTCTATCACCACCGCTGGCAGCTGTTCTTTCCTTCTGTTACCACCACTGGCAGGGTGTTCCTCACCTCTATCACCACTACTGGCAGGGTGTTCCACATCTCTATCACCACCACTGGAAAGTATTCTTCCCCTCTATCTCCACCACTGGAGGGTGTTTCTCACCTCTATCAACACCACGGGCAGGGTGTTCCACGCCTCTATCACCACCACTGACAGGGTTTTCCTTGCCTCTATCACCACCACTGGCAGGGTGTTCCACTCCTCTATCACCACCACTGGCAGGGTGTCCCTCGCCTCTATCACCACCACTGGCAGGGTGTTCTATGCCTCTATCACCACCACTGGCAGGGTGTTGCACGCCTCTATCACCACCACTGGCAGGGTGTTCCACGCCTCTATCACCACCACTGGCAGGATGTTCCACGCCTCTATCACCACCACTGGCAGGATGTTCCACGCATCTATCACCACCACTGGCAGGGTGCTCCTCGCCTCTCAGGGTGTTCCTCGCCTCTATCACCACCACTGGCAGGGTGTCCATGCCTCTATCACCACCACTGGCAGGGTATTCCACGCCTCTATCACCACGACTGGCAGGGTGTTCCACACCTTTATCACCACCACTGGAGCGTGTTCCTCGCCTCTATCACCACCACTGGCAGGGTGTTCCACGCATCTATCACCACCACTGGCAGTGTTTTCCTCACCTCTATCACCACCACTGGCATGGTGTTCCTCTCCTCTATCACCACCACTGGCAGGGTGTTCCACGCCTCTATCACCACCACTGGCAGCTGTTCTTTCCTTCTGTCACCACCACTGGCAGGGTGTTCCTCACCTCTATCACCACTACTGGCAGGGTGTTCCACACCTCTATCACCACCTCTGGCAGGTGTTCCACACCTCTATCACGACCACTGGAAAGTATTCTTCTCCTCGATCACCACCACTGGCAGGGTGTTCCACGCCTTTATCACCACCACTGGCAGGGTGTTCCTCGCCTCTATCACCACCACTGGCAGGGTGTTCCACACCTTTATCAGCACCACTGGCAGGGTGTTCCTCGCCTCTATCACCACCACTGGCAGGGTGTTCCACGCCTCTATCACCACCACTGGCAGTGTTTTCCTCACCTCTATCACCACCACTGGCATGGTGTTCCTCGCCTCTATCACCACCACTGGCAGGGTGTTCCACGCCTCTATCACCACCACTGGCAGGGTGTTCCACACCGCTATCACCACTACTGGCAGGATGTTCCACGCCTCTATCACCACCACTGGCAGTGTTTTCCTCACCTCTATCACCACCACTGGCATGGTGTTCCTCGCCTCTATCACCACCACTGGCAGGGTGTTCCACGCCTCTATCACCACCACTGGCAGTGTTTTCCTCACCTCTATCACCACCACTGGCATGGTGTTCCTCGCCTCTATCACCACCACTGGCAGGGTGTTCCACGCCTCTATCACCACCGCTGGCAGCTGTTCTTTCCTTCTGTCACCACCACTGGCAGGGTGTTCCTCACCTCTATCACCACTACTGGGAGGGTGTTCCACACCTCTATCACCACCCCTGGCAGGTGTTCCACACCTCTATCACCACCACTGGAAAGTATTCTTCCCCTCTATCACCACCACTGGAGGGTGTTTCTCACCTCTATCAACACCACGGGCAGGGTGTTCCACGCCTCTATCACCACCACTGACAGGGTTTTCCTTGCCTCTATCACCACCACAGGCAGGGTGTTCCACTCCTCTATCACCACCACTGGCAGGGTGTCCCTCGCCTCTATCACCACCACTGGCAGGGTGTTCTATGCCTCTATCACCACCACTGGCAGGGTGTTGCACGCCTCTATCACCACCACTGGCAGGGTGTTCCACGCCTCTATCGCCACCACTGGCAGTGTTTTCCTCACCTCTATCACCACCACTGGCATGGTGTTCCTCGCCTCTATCACCACCACTGGCAGGATGTTCCACGCCTCTATCACCACCACTGGCAGCTGTACTTTCCTTCTGTCACCACCACTGGCAGGGTGTTTCTCACCTCTATCACCACCACTGGAAGGTGTTCTTTCCCACTATCACCACCACTGGCAGTGTGTTCCACACCTCTATCACCACCACTGGCAGGATGTTCCACGCCTCTATCACCACCACTGGCAGGATGTTCCACGCATCTATCACCACCACTGGCAGGGTGCTCCTCGCCTCTCAGGGTGTTCCTCGCCTCTATCACCACCACTGGCAGGGTGTCCATGCCTCTATCACCACCACTGGCAGGGTATTCCACGCCTCTATCACCACGACTGGCAGGGTGTTCCACACCTTTATCACCACCACTGGAGCGTGTTCCTCGCCTCTATCACCACCACTGGCAGGGTGTTCCACGCATCTATCACCACCACTGGCAGTGTTTTCCTCACCTCTATCACCACCACTGGCATGGTGTTCCTCTCCTCTATCACCACCACTGGCAGGGTGTTCCACGCCTCTATCACCACCACTGGCAGCTGTTCTTTCCTTCTGTCACCACCACTGGCAGGGTGTTCCTCACCTCTATCACCACTACTGGCAGGGTGTTCCACACCTCTATCACCACCTCTGACAGGTGTTCCACACCTCTATCACCACCACTGGAAAGTATTCTTCTCCTCTATCACCACCACTGGCAGGGTGTTCCACGCCTTTATCACCACCACTGGCAGGGTGTTCCTCGCCTCTATCACCACCACTGGCAGGGTGTTCCACACCTTTATCACCACCACTGGCAGGGTGTTCCTCGCCTCTATCACCACCACTGGCAGGGTGTTCTATGCCTCTATCACCACCACTGGCAGGGTGTTGCACGCCTCTATCACCACCACTGGCAGGGTGTTCCACGCCTCTATCACCACCACTGGCAGTGTTTTCCTCACCTCTATACCACCACTGGCATGGTGTTCCTCGCCTCTATCACCACCACTGGCAGGGTGTTCCACGCCTCTATCAGCACCACTGGCAGTGTTTCCTCACCTCTATCACCACCACTGGCATGGTGTTCCTCGCCTCTATCACCACCACTGGCAGGGTGTTCCACGCCTCTATCACCACCACTGGCAGCTGTTCTTTCCTTCTGTCACCACCACTGGCAGGGTGTTCCTCACCTCTATCACCACTACTGGCAGGGTGTTCCACACCTCTATCACCACCTCTGGCAGGTGTTCCACACCTCTATCACCACCACTGGAAAGTATTCTTCCCCTCTATCACCACGACTGGCAGGGTGTTCTACGCCTCTATCACCACCACTGGCAGGGTGTTCCACGCCTCTATCACCACCACTGGAAGGTGTTCTTTCCCTCTATCACCACCACTGGCAGGGTGTTCCACACCTCTATCACCACTACTGGCAGGATGTTCCACTCATCTATCACCACCACTGGCAGGGTGCTCCTCGCCTCTCAGGGTGTTCCTCGCCTCTATCACCACCACTGGCAGGGTGTTCCATGCCTCTATCACCACCACTGGCAGGGTATTCCATGCCTCTATCACCACCACTGGCAGGGTGTTCCACGCATCTATCACCACCACTGGCAGGGCATTCCACTCCTCTATCACCACCACTGGCAGGGTGTTCCTCGCCTCTATCACCACCACTGGCAGGGTGTCCTCACCTCTATCACCACCACTGGCAGGGTGTTGCTCGCCTGTATCACCACCACTGGCAGGGTGTTCCACGCCCCTATCACCACCACTGGCAGCTTTCTTTCCTTCTTTCACCACCACTGACAGGGTGTTCCTCGCCTCTATCACCACCACTGGCAGTGTTTTCCTCACCTCTATAACCACCACTGGCATGTTGTTCCTCGCCTCTATCACCACCACTGGCAGGATGTTCCACGCATCTATCACCACCACTGGCAGGGTGCTCCTCGCCTCTCAGGGTGTTCCTCGCCTCTATCACCACCACTGGCAGGGTGTCCATGCCTCTATCACCACCACTGGCAGGGTATTCCACGCCTCTATCACCACGACTGGCAGGGTGTTCCACACCTCTATCACCACCCCTGGCAGGTGTTCCACACCTCTATCACCACCACTGGAAAGTATTCTTCCCCTCTATCACCACCACTGGCAGTGTTTTCCTCACCTCTATCACCACCACTGGCATGGTGTTCCTCGCCTCTATCACCACCACTGGCAGCTGTTCTTTCCTTCTGTCACCACCACTGGCAGGGTGTTCCTCACCTCTATCACCACTACTGGCAGGGTGTTCCACACCTCTATCACCACCTCTGGCAGGTGTTCCACACCTCTATCACCACCACTGGCAGGGTGTTCCACACCTTTATCACCACCACTGGCAGGGTGTTCCTCGCCTCTATCACCACCACTGGCAGGGTGTTCTATGCCTCTATCACCACCACTGGCAGGGTGTTGCACGCCTCTATCACCACCACTGGCAGGGTGTTCCACACCTCTATCACCACTACTGGAAGGTGTTCTTTCCCTCTATCAGCACCACTGGCAGGGTGTTCCACACCGCTATCACCACTACTGGCAGGATGTTCCACGCCTCTATCACCACCACTGGCAGTGTTTTCCTCACCTCTATCACCACCACTGGCATGGTGTTCCTCGCCTCTATCACCACCACTGGCAGGGTGTTCCACGCCTCTATCACCACCACTGGCAGGGTGTTCCACGCCTCTATCACCACCGCTGGCAGCTGTTCTTTCCTTCTGTCACCACCACTGGCAGGGAGTTGCTCACCTCTATCACCACTACTGGCAGGGTGTTCCACACCTCTATCACCACCCCTGGCAGGTGTTCCACACCTCTATCACCACCACTGGAAAGTATTCTTCCCCTCTATCACCACCACTGGAGGGTGTTTCTCACCTCTATCAACACCACGGGCAGGGTGTTCGACGCCTCTATCACCACCACTGACAGGGTTTTACTTGCCTCTATCACCACCACTGGCAGGGTGTTCCACTCCTCTATCACCACCACTGGCAGGGTGTCCCTCGCCTCTATCACCACCACTGGCAGGGTGTTCTATGCCTCTATCACCACCACTGGCAGGGTGTTGCACGCCTCTATCACCACCACTGGCAGGGTGTTCCACGCCTCTATCGCCACCACTGGCAGTGTTTTCCTCACCTCTATCACCACCACTGGCATGGTGTTCCTCGCCTCTATCACCACCACTGGCAGGATGTTCCACGCCTCTATCACCACCACTGGCAGCTGTACTTTCCTTCTGTCACC